>NC_138575.1:216935112-217157612 GCF_964289735.1 Phaethon aethereus
GGGCACAGCCAGGACAGCTGACTCAAGCTGGCCAAAGGGATATTCCATACCATATGATGTCATGCTTGGTATATAAAGTTGGGACAGAATCACAGAATCACAGAATCACTAAGGTTGGAAGGGACCTTCAAGACCATCAAGTCCAACTATCAACACAACGCCACCATGGCCTGTAAACCATGTCTTGAAGCGCCACATCCACATGTTTTTTAAATACTTCCACAGGTGGTCACTCCACTACCTCCCTGAGCAGCCTGTTCCAACATTAGAATACTCTCCCTAAAGAAATGTTTCCTAATATCAGGTGTAAACCTCCCCTGGTGCAACTTGAGGCCATTTCCACTCATCCTATTAGTTACCTGGGAGAAGAGACCAACACCCACCTCACCACAGCCCCCTTTCAGGTAGTTGTAGAGAGTGATAAGGTCACCCCTCAGCCTCCTCTTCTCCAGACTGAACACCCCCAGTTCCCTCAACCGCTCCTCGTAAGACTTGTGCTCCAGATCCCTCAGCAGCTTCGTTGCCCTTCTCTGGACACATTCAAAGAAGAAGAAGGAAGGGGTGGAGGGACATTCAGAGTAATAGCATCTGTGTTCCCAAGAAACCATTGCGCGTGATGCAGCCCTGCTTCCCTGGAGTTGACTGAACCCCTGCCTGCCCATGGGGAGTGGGGAATGAATCCCTTGATTTACTCTGCTTGTATGTGTGGCTTTTGCTTTCCCTATTAAACTGTCTTTATCTCAACTCATGAGTTTCCTCACTTTTACTCTTCCGATTCTCTCCCGTGTCCCACCATGGGGGACTGAGCAAGTGGCTGCGTGGTGCTTAGTTGCTGGCTCAGGTTTAGACCACAGCAGTCCTTTTTGGTGCCTAACTTGGGGCATGAAGGGTTTGAGATAATGACAGGTTTGATTGGAATGTGCTAGATAGATAGAATTTATAGCTGTTATTGCTGTTTAGCTATTAATTGCCAGGCCCCTGTGCTTGTCATGAGTTTGCTTTCTTTACTGTATATTAGAGTCCAGTGCTCGTCAGTGTCTGGTTTTTGTTTTCGCTGCTGCCGCGCTGCTTTGCTGCTGATCATCTGACCCTGCTGTGCCTGGGAAGATTTTGGTAACAGCAATGGCCTTGAACCTGGGCTGGCAGACGGCCAAGGTATCGCTGCATTTTCTGTGCTGCTGTACTGGACAGGCTGGGACTGTGGTGTGAACTTGAGTCGAAGTCCATGTGAGAGCAGGACACCCCGAAGCATCAGTGGCTGTGCATGAGGTCATGCTGAAGCACCCCACAGTGTGTGGCCACAGAGAAGCCCTCGACAGTGCAGTTGCATTCCTGGAGGGACTGGAACTATGGGTAAGGTCACACTGGAGCAGTTTTACTCCTGAAAGGGACTGTGGTTCTGGGTAAGGCCACACTGGACCAGGTGTATCTTTGAAGTCACTGTGGCCTGTGGAGGCCATTTTGGAACAGGTGCACCTCGAAGTGACTGTGACTGCAGATAAGTCTATATTGCAGCAGATATACCTCCAGAGAGACTGTGGCTCATGGAAGGGACTGCAGTCTGTGGGTAAGTCCGAGCCAGAGCAGGGGCAAGAGGAGGAGTTCATTGCAATGTTAAACCTAATTGTTGAGTCCGAAAGGCCCCGGGGTGGAGACTGTAATAGAAATACCTTTAAATTGTTGTAACCCATAATTTGAGTTGCGTGTTATAGGAATTACTGCAGCAGGAACCACCTGAGCAAATAGAGGACAAGCCTTACAAGAAGCAGTGCAAGTGCAGCAGTGACCTGACTTGAGCTGGCTTTGCTGCCCAGTTAACTCCACGCAACACACCACCTCATCTCTGTCGAGTCCTGCTTCCCTGGAGATGGCTGAACCCCTGCCTGCCCATGGGGAGTGAGGAATGGATTCCTTGTTGTGCTTTGCTTGTGTGCGTGGCTTTTGCTTTCCCTGTTAAACTGTCTTTATCTCAACCTGTGAGTTTTCTCTTTTTCACTCTTCCAATTCTCTCCCCTGTCCGACCTGGGGGGAGTGAGCGAGCGGCTATATGGTGCCTAGTTGCTGGCTGGGGCTAAACCACGACAGTGGGCAGTACAGATACTGAGTTACTGAAGCTCTAACAGTGGTTTCAGAATGGAATGTGCAAAAGTATGTTAACAGTTATGGCTCCTTCTGTTATTTTGCCTCCTTATATTCATCATATTGGCTCGTGCCTTGGACAGGTTTACTCTTCGCTGGGTGAGGAACCAGCTGGATGGCCGAGCCCAGAGAGTTGTGGTGAATGACGTTAAATCCGGCTGGCAGCCGGTCACAAGTGGTGTTCCCCAGGGCTCGGTTCTGGGGCCGGTCTTGTTCAATATCTTTATTGATGATCTGGATGAGGGGATCGAGTGCTCCCTCAGTAAGTTTGCAGATGACACCAAGTTGGGTGGGAGTGTTGATGTGCTGGAGGGTAGGAGGGCTCTGCAGAGGGATCTGGACAGGCTGGATCGATGGGCAGAGGCCAACTGTATGAGGTTTAATAAGGCCAAGTGCCGGGTCCTGCACTTGGATCACAACAACCCCATGCAACGCTCCAGGCTTGGGGAGGAGTGGCTGGAGAGCAGCCTGGTGGAAAGGGACCTGGGGGTGCTGTTTGACAGCCAGCTGAACATGAGCCGGCAGTGTGCCCAGGTGGCCAAGAAGGCCAACAGCATCCTGGCGTGTATCAACACTGGTGTGGCCAGCAGGAGTAGGGAAGTGATTGTGCCCCTGTACTGGGCACTGGTGAGGCCGCACCTTGAATCCTGTGTTCAGTTTTGGGCCCCTCACTACAAGAAGGACGTTGAGGTGCTGGAGTGTGTCCAGAGAAGGGCAACGAAGCTGGTGAGGGGGCTGGAGCACAAATCTTATGAGGAGCGGCTGAGGGAGCTGGGGTTGTTTAGTCTGGAGAAGAGGAGGCTGAGGGGAGACCTTATCGCTCTCTACAACTACCTGAAAGGGGGTTGTGGTGAGGTGGGTGTTGGCCTCTTCTCCCAAGTAACCAGCGATAGGACGAGAGGAAATGGCCTCAAGTTGTGCCAGAGGAGGTTTAGCTTGGGTATTAGGAAAAAATGTCTTCACCGAGAGGGTGGTCAGGCATTGGAACAGGCTTCCCAGGGAGGTGGTGGAGTCACCATCTCTGGAAGTGTGGATGTGGTGCTTCAGGACGTGGTTTAGGGGACACGGTGGCGCTGGATTAATGGTTCGACTTGATGATCTTGAAGGTCTCTTCCAACCTTAGAGATTCTGTGATTCTGTGATCTTTAACAAAGGAGCCAACCAGCATACTGCTGTCTGGGGTCACTACTCTCATTTTAATTTTTATGTACCATTGGAAATATAAACAACAATAACTCAAACTTGACTTTCCATGTATGATACATACTTTATTTGACGTATCTATATCCCTGTCATCAGTGCCCATGGCTTATGGAACTGAAGCCAAGTAGATCATTGTTAAGTAGAACTCTGATCATGGGAGAAAAAGAAGAAATGATTAATGGATGTTTCTGGTCAGGGGGAGGTAGCTGCTGTTGCTATCAGTTTTTTCTTCAGTATAAATCAGGTGCTGGATATCTTGCAGCATCTGGAAAGATGCTTGTGATGTAAGACTGTTCTGTTAAGATCTTACATGCTAGGTACCTAATCAACACACCAAAAAACCAGATGGTGGATTTTAGTAAAGCATCCGTATATCACAGGAACTCTAAGCTGTCTGAGACAGTGGTGATGTGGAGACAAAGAGAAGATGGATTGCCAGGGACAGTACATTGCAAAGCCTTCCTTCTCTTCATGTTTTCAGTGCATATTATGAGCTTAGGCTATCACTAAGTTGTGAGAATTTGAAGGACCAAAGTTGAAAATTGTTAGCTTTAATGTATCTGTAACAGCAGCTATAATTACCTGCAAAAATAGATCATATCCATGTACATATCCATGTCCAACAGTAGCAGAAAGTCAATAGAGCAGCACACTGGAGGACAGAAAGATCTTCAGTGAAATCAGGAATCTTGAGTGAATGCAAAGACTGTAGATTAATATGTTAGAGCTGTAAGTAATTCGCTTCCCAAAAGAAGGGATGTGTCCACATCCTCTTTCCGTATCCATGCAATAAGAGAAGTTGTGGACATCTGTGCCCACTAATGTGACCTACCCTGTGTTTCTGTGTGAGTTTGCTTTATGCTTGTTCCAAGTCAACCAACAACTATTTGAGTCTAAAGTAAATCAGGATTTGTCATCATGTGGTTTAAAAATAAGTATTTTCTCTTCTGTGCTGCTGTAATCTTGTTAAGTCTTGTGTTTGGACTAGCTGCTGCTTCATCATGCTATCATGAAATGCATCGTATTTCACCTGTTATGGCAGTCTTCTTCCACTTGCTACACTTTTTCATACCTGAAGAAACCTTCTTATATCTAAATATTTGTTTCTACCAGGCTGGCATTCCTAAGTCCTCAGAAAAATTTTGCTTGCAATGTTTGCTTTGATGTATCATCTCTGATCTTCATATAGTACTTCTTCTATTGGCATCATGCCTGTTGAGCCTTCTGGAATGTGGAATACAGTACCTTCGTTTATTATGAGGCAATATTTTTAAGTACTTCATTTATTTTTGTCCCTAGCAAATGTGGCCTGGCTATTCTTTTCATGTAGTATTACTGTTGGGTAAAAATAAATGAAAATTTATCCAGATAGTAAAAGAGTTGCTTTTGTAACAGAAAATTCAGGTGAATCAAAATAAAAGTTGAAAATTTCATTATTGATCTGTGTGAATGCTCAGAGTCTTCATAAACCTGAAACATCTTTCAATGTCATCATCAGACTTTTACTAATTAATAACTCATGAATAAATGCTTCAAGAACTTGCTTCCAGGCAAAGCCGTCTGAGATACACAGCCAACACTTTTAAATCTTTGAGACAGTACCATGCTACACCACTTCAAGCTGTATTCTTGTCAATCACATGTGTTTCAGTAAGTTCAGATATTATTGCCTGTATTTTAATGAAAGATCTTCACTGAAAACAGGAAAACCTGTAGTGTATAAAAATGAGATTATGACACAAAGTTCAAAGACACCTCTAAGATCATACAGTGGTGTTCATGGGCATTCTGGTGCACGTGTGTACACAGCTAGGGAGCTTTCTCCTGGGTCCTGAATGTCAAGGAACCAATGAGTTGGCAGACATCACTAGATGGTGCTGGTATATGTATCTTTCATGCTGCTTTTCCTTAGTGTGCAAATAACTGCTCACTCTTGGGAAGAAATGTTATTATGGTTGGGTTTGATTATGCAATCAGGTTGACAATGGGACATTAAGGACACTGCAGCCCTTCATCTCCCTCCTTTTTCTACAGCTCAGTAGGGTGGGGTGTGTGGCTCTGCTGTGTTGTCAGGTGCCACTGTGAAGCTCAGTACCCCCTGATTGAACGGACAACTGCTTCTGCCTTTGTTTTGTGCTAAAGTGCATTTTCTTGGATAATACTCACAAGAGCACTTTGCTTTGTGACTTAAACCAACAAAGTACTTTCCAGCAACAACAGATCCAGTATCCTAACCAAATATCTGCTTTGGAAGTTATATAAGCACATTTCCCAACCTTTCTGTAGTCAGAGGTCATAGCTGACAGAAAACAAATTCATGTCCACTTCTGAGAAGAAAATTCCATTGTAGGGTGTAGCTGTACCCAGACAGCTCTTCTCCAAACAACGTTACATTTCTGTGCCATTTGTTTCAATGTACTACAAGCACCAGGGGAAATATATTGTAGGTATTTGATATTGATTAGAATCATTTTAACAAAAATTTGAATATGCCTCTCTGAGGAAAATGAAAATGATTACGCTGTCTTTCTGCCTTCGATACTTCAGTCTTCAGGGGTGTTATTATCCAATTTTATTTCTACACCACCTGTCAGAAAGGTATTCTTTGTTTCTTCTCCCCCCCAAATTTTGCCTAAAATACTAAAAATGCAAATTTAGATCTTCTTAGTCCTTTCTTTCATATTGTAATGAGCTGTAACAATGATGTTGATGTTATTGTCACTACTACTGACACAAACACCTAGTCAACAGAGCTGCTGTTTCAAGTTCTCTTAAAATTCAAGCAGACTTTACTGTTGGTGTGTGGATGTTTTTGGAAGATGTTATTTACAAGTGTGATTCCTACAGTATTTTCTTATTTAAAAAAGAAAGTTAAAACTGAAGAAAAACTGTGGGGAAAGAAAAAGTTATTTCAACTTCAGCTAGTCCTTTATCAAATTAAAATAAATATTTATATAAATGTGCAAAGTACTTTCTAGCTTTCTTCAATGATCATGGCACAGGAATAATAATAATATGGGAGGTTAACTGTCCTGTGCAGGGCCAAACTAATGGGTCATAACTTTGGCAGAATGTTCCTGCATTTGTTAAAGACAGTGATAAGATTCCCTCTGGTATTAGAGGGAACCAGATCTGACCTGCGGAATACCCTTGTGACACCAAAACCATAAAACTTCCTCATCAGTATGGATCTGTGAGATCGGCTCTGTAGATGGCAGTAACTGATCAGCTGCTTGCAATAGTAATTTTAACATCTCAGACTCTCATATGGTCTACTCCCAAAACCTGGCACAGTATTTTTCTGAAAAGAGCAGTTTTTTCCCATTCTTCATGACTTACATTGATTAAACTCCTAGGGTTTGCGCAGTACCATCCTTCTGTTTTTTTTATTTGTTGGCCATGGTTTTGAAAGCCAATAGTTTTCCAAGAGAAGTGTAGCTGGTTAGTCACCTGCTGCTCTAAATATGTGTTCTCCTTCCAGAACTACTGGGAGTTTAGTGCATTTTTTGTAATTACTCATTCAAAGACCTCCTGCAGATCTAGTAGGTTTTTCCTACACTTCATCTCCCTTACTGGATCAAAGTGACAAATTATTTTATTTTTCATTTACCCTAGGAGAAGACCAAACATAATTTTTTGTTTAATGTCAGCAAGCTTTTAAAAAGTTGATATTTAACTGGTGTTAATTAAAAGCAATTTTTTAACATGTTTCTGTCTATTTATAGAACAAAGACTACAATTTCTAACGTCATCTCAGTTCTCCGGCCACTGTCTTGATTTTAGCATAGGTCACATTTATGAAATGTCAATGTATTCAGAGAAATTCATTATTCTAGTCAGCCATTTTATTTAAATCTTCTTATGAAGATGTAACAGATAAGACTAGATAAAACTCTCAGTGGTAACTGGAGAAGAATTTCAATGGGCTCTTCTTTCAAAGCTCTAAAGGACCATTGTATATATTGCTCTTAAAATAACATTTACACCAATTGTAGGAAAGCAGTATTATGTTTATGAAATCTATTGCTCAGTGTTGCTGTGAGGCATATTCTGATATCTATTAAGCATATTCTATAAATAGCTCTACAAATTAACATTAATGACCTCAGGGGGGTCCTGTGTTTCCATTGTCACTGGAATTTGACCCAAAAGAGGACACCCTCAAACGTTAAACTTTGTACAGCATGTTTTGCCTGTAAATTGGAAGGCACTTTAAAATGAAGATCAGCATCACTATCCCTTCTTTGCAAATGGAGGAAGGTGGGAGAACTGTCTTATTCAAGGTTGTCCGGTTAAATAAAAGAACCATATGTAAATCCACGTCCTGTTGGTCATCTTATATTTCAGGTCACTGTCTCTTCCAATTCATTATTTTAATTCATAATAATCTTGTCTATTTGAACTGAATGATACCTTTTAATATTATTGCTGGCAAAAATCTAGAAAGGTTTTACGTGGGGTTTTTTTTGTTTTATAAAATGTTTTGGGTTTTGTAATTTTATGGCATTTTGAAAGAAAGAAACATGCTACCAAGATATTACCTCAGTAATTGTTAACATTTTTTAAATACACTGAGTTTATTTTAACCTTTGAAAACAGTAAATATTAATAAAATGTTGCTTATTACATGTTCAGTACTTTTTGGTAACATAGTATTTTATCTGTATTTGAAGTTAAAAAAAATATGAAATCTATGTCTGTCTAAAATTGCACTCACTGGAAACAAATTAAATGTATTTGTTTTCCCAGTTCTTCCAATTAGTAACCAATTTTCCTTCAATAAATTGATGAACAAAAATGCCCACATACATGAGAAATAATTTGCGTATTGAACAGTAATAACATGAAAACTTATGAGAACAATGCTTGTTGTTGTACCACAAGCTGTTGTGGATAAAGTCTGTCTTTCATTCTCTTTTTTGTAACATATCTAGCAAAACAAGTCTAAGTCTCTGACTCAGTCTTCTAAGTGCTAACTCAGTAAAAACCATCAATAATGCAGCAGAAGACAACTTAAAAACCCGTGTATTACTTAATTTGCTATGAGAGAAAAGATTTCCTTTATCAAAATAAGACTAAACATCAATGTCATTAGCTGTCTATGAATCCTTACAAGAATGTGTCATTTTGAAGAATTAAATAATGTAGTTTACATCAACTGTTTTTGTCCTATTTTAAAAAAGAAAACAAACTATTGCTGCATGCACTTGATTTTTTATTAAGAAAGTACACTGTCCAGATTGTCATCAACTTTTAATAATCCAGAGGAGGTAGTGAGGAGATTTAAATTTCAAAATATTTTAACCTATAAAATAGCAGGACAATCTTCACTAATGTCATTTAGAAAATGAATAAGTAGATTCAGACCTGACACATATTTAATTCTGAGGTTGTCCTTTACCATATACCTCTGATCAGAATGTTCTTCCTGGTTAGTTCAATCACATGGAATCTATACGTACATAGCTGAATATGATCTGCAGAAAAATCTGTATATACAAATCATGTTCTGTTTAGCCTCTGGGGAGAAATAGTTTCATAAAAAAGAAAGAAATGTTTTTAATCAGCCAGTGTTCCATTTTTCAGTAGTTAATTATGATGAAAAGGGAGCTCTTCTCCAAACAGCCTATGAGGAAAAAAAAGAGAATAATCTACTTCTGCAGATGTATATGTTATATAAGATGTTCCCTTTTTAGGTCTAAAAAGAATCAAAGGAAATATACACTTGCATGTATTATATAATTGTTTTTTATACAGACTACATCGCAAGATTTTCAAAAGAGCACTTTTTTCAACTTTCTTAACTATTCAAGGGGAACATGAAGTCCTAAAAGAACTTTTTTTTTTTGATCAGTTCCTTTGAATGTTGAACTTTCCTAAACTTTAACTTTTAAGAAAACAAAAAAAGGAAAACAACAAACCAAGAAAAAAGTGAAGTTGCATGTCACAGTCTGAAATCTCCTTGATGACCACTAATTAGACAATTGGTCATGTAATACTCATCTTCAGTTAAAAATGGCAGTTTGGTATGAGATGAACCCGAATGCCAGATTTTCAAATATATTCTTATTTCTTTGGTAGGATCACAGAAACTGGCAGACTGCGTTAGACCCATGGCCAGCTCTAGGAACATTTTTCCAACACCAGCCAATAGTACATGCAGTACTAGACCCTTCAGAGGAAAGAACAAGACACCTAGAAGTAGGAAGATACAGAATAATGTTCCTAGTAAGAAGAATTCTTCCAAAGTGATGAAATGAAAAACTGTGAGATAACCGGCTCCCCAGCAAGTCATAGAATTTCCAAGGGGACCTCTGAATATTCAGGACCCTGCCAACTAGACTGAGATGTATTGTACAAAAATGAAAATACACATGTGACTTTTGATGACTTTATAAATATGGGCTGATGGAAACTGAGATCTAGATAAAAGCTACTTTCATTTAACTAGATATATTTCTTTGTAGATTGATTTTATTTCTGTTGATCTGAGAAACCCAAAGATCTGATTAAAACAGCAGGTGTCTAAGATGTTAGGAGACGACTCTCAGACATGTCCTAAGTCACTTTGAGACCTTTGGACATTTTTCTCATGTAGAGCATAGTCTGATGAGGGTGAACCTTTTGCCTTTTATCCCCACTTCATTCCTTCTCAGACTTTAAGCCAGGTTACATATGGCCCTTCAGGGATACTTTTAAAAAAACTAGTTACTGTCAAGCACTTCTGAAAATGAGTGCCTCCTTCTTCAGACTCTTGGCAGACAGACAGTAATTTTTGCAATTTGGGTTCATCATGCTAACATTACACAGATCATTTCTTAAAATAAATGGAGTAAGATGGCATGCAGTATTGAATCCGAATCCATGAAGTGTATCGTTTGGTAAAAACAGTGCATAAATCACAAGTTATGAGCAGTAGGGGTCGGAACATAAGGTTTTTATTTAGTCCTTCATCTGGCAGAATTTTCCTTGACTTCCATGGGAATTTGCTTTGATGAAAGACATCAGTACTCAACCTTAGAGCTTTCTTTTAAATAGGGAACTATTTCATTGTATGAATCAGGTGATTATTTCTTTTGCAGGGTGGATGGCATCTTGATATTTCAGTGCGTATTTCCACAGCATACATAGAAATGTAGAGCAATCCCTGTTTACCTGAATATTTGAAAGGTGTCAACATACCCTACAACTGAACATAAATTAGGAGGACTGAATGTGTAGGAACATCTTGCACTTTGGTCATAACAACCCCATGCAACACATAGAATGAGAGAAAATGGCCTGAAGTTGCACCAGAGGAGGTTTAGTTTTAGTTTTTCCCAGCTGCCCTTACACAACAGGTATGGGGCTCTGGAACGTGAGGGACAGGAACATGAGGACCCTGATGAAGGTCCATCCGAGGGGGTGCCTAGGGTGTGTCAACCAGCCCCACGCATCAAGACGTCCTTAGTTAAGAAAAAGAGGAGGGCGATTGTTGTAGGTGACTCCCTCCTAAGGGGTACAGAGGGCCCAATATGTCGACCAGACCCAACTCACAGGGAAGTCTGCTGCCTCCCTGGGGCCTGGGTGAAAGACATCACCAGAAAACTCCCTGGTCTGGTTCGGCCCACTGATTACTACCCGCTGTTGGTCATGCAGGTTGGCAACGATGAGGTTGCGCTAAGAAGCCCAAAGGCAGTCAAAAAGGACTTGAGAGTGCTGGGGCGACTGGTCAATGGAGCGGGAGCACAGGTAGTGTTTTCGTCAATCCCTTCAGTGACGGGGAAGAACGCTGAAAGGAACAGGAAAGCACACCTGATCAACACATGGCTCAGGGGCTGGTGCCGTCGTCAGAATTTTGGGTTTTTTGACCACGGGGCGGTTTACACGGCACCAGGTCTCCTTGCAAATGATGGAGTGCAACTGACGCCGAGGGGAAAAAGGATTCTTGCTCATGAGCTGGCAGGCCTCATTGAGAGGGCTTTAAACTAGAATTGGAGGGGGGAGGGGCTAAAACCGGGCTCACTAGAGTTGAACCTAGGGGTAGGTTTAACGTGCCAGAGTTGAAATCTATAGCCCGGCTCAGGTGCATCTACACCAATGCACACAGCATGGGCACCAAACAGGAGGAGCTGGAAGCCATTGTGCAGCGCGACAGCTATGACGTAGTTGCCATCACAGAAACATGGTGGGATGCTTCTCATGACTGGAGTGCTGCAATGGATGGCTATAAGCTCTTCCGAAGGGATAGAATGGGAAGGAGAGGCGGTGGGGTGGCTCTGTATGTTAGGGAGTGTTTTGATTGCATAGAAATCGAAGATTGTGAAGACCAAGTAGAGTGCTTGTGGGTAAGGATGAGGGGGAAGGCCAATGAGGCAGACATCCTGCTGGGAGTCTGTTACAGGCCACCCAACCAGGATGAAGAGATGGATGAGACATTCTATAAGCGACTGGCGGAGGTCTCGCATTCGCTGGCCCTTGTTCTTGAGGGGGACTTCAACCTACCGGACATCTGCTGGAAGTATAACACGGCAGAGAGGAAACAGTCTAGGAGGTTCCTGGAGTGTGTGGAGGATAACTTCCTGATGCAGCTGGTGAGTGAGCCCACCAGGGGAGGTGCCTTGCTGGACCTGCTGTTTACAAACAGAGAAGGACTGGTGAGAGATGTGGTGGTCGGAGGCCATCTTGGGCTTAGCGACCATGACATGATAGAATTCTCAGTTGTGAGTGAAGCAAGGAGACGACTCAGCAAAACTGCTATCATGGACTTCCGGAGGGCAGACTTTGGCCTGTTCAGGTCACTGGTTGAGAGAGTCCCTTGGGAGACAGTCCTGAAGGACAAAGGGGTCCAGGAAGGCTGGACAGTCTTCAAGAAGGAAATCTTAAAGGCGCAGGAGCAGGCGGTCCCCATGTGCTGTAAGAAGAGCTGGCGGGGAAGGCGACCGGCCTGGCTGAACAGGGAGATTTTGCTGGGACTCAGGGAAAAGAGGAGAGTTTATCACCTCTGGAAGAAGGGGAAGGCAACTCATGAAGAGTACAAAGATCTCGTTAGGTCAAGCAGGGACAAAATTAGAAAGGCAAAAGCCCAGCTAGAGCTCAGTCTGGCCACAGTCGTAAAGGATAATAAAAAATGTTTTTACAAATATATTAACAACAAAAAGAGAGGCAAGGAGAATCTCCATCCCCTACTGGATATGGCGGGGAACATTGTCTCCAAGGACGAGGACAAGGCTGAGGTACTTAATGCCTTCTTCGCCTCAGTCTTTAATAGCCACTCCAGGTATCCACAGGGTATTCAGCCCCCTGAGCTGGAAGACGGGGATGGAGAGCACAATGTACTCCTCATAATCCAGGAGGAAGCAGTCAAGGACATGCTAAGCCACCTGGACACCCACAAGTCTATGGGGCCTGATGGGATCCACCCGAGAGTACTGAGAGAGCTGGCGGAGGAGCTTGCCAAGCCACTCTCCATCGTTTATCAGCAGTCCTGGTTAACAGGGGAGGTCCCAGAAGACTGGAGGCTTGCCAATGTGACGCCCGTTTACAAGAAAGGCCGGAAGGAGGATCCTGGGAACTACAGGCCTGTCAGCCTGACCTCTGTTCCAGGGAAGATTATGGAGCGGTTGGTTTTGAGAGTGCTCACAGGGCATCTGCAGAACAGCCAAAGGATCAGGCCCAGCCAGCATGGGTTCATGAAAGGCAGGTCCTGCTTGACCAACCTGATCTCCTTCTATGACCAGGTGACCCGCCTAGTGGATGAGGGAAAGGCTGTGGACGTTGTCTACCTAGACTTTAGTAAAGCCTTTGACAGCGTCTCCCACAGCATTCTCCTGGAGAAACTGGCGGCTCGAGGCTTAGACGGGTTTACTCTTCGCTGGGTGAGGAACTGGCTGGATGGCCGAGCCCAGAGAGTTGTGGTGAATGGCGTTAAATCCGGCTGGCGGCCGGTCACGAGTGGTGTTCCCCAGGGCTCGGTTCTGGGACCAGTCTTGTTCAATATCTTTATAGATGATCTGGATGAGGGAATTGAGTGCTCCCTCAGGAAGTTTGCAGATGACACCAAGCTGAGTGGGAGTGTTGATCTGCTGGAGGGTAGGAGGGCTCTGCAGAGGGATCTGGACAGGCTGGATCGATGGGCAGAGGCCAACTGTATGAGGTTTAATAAGGCCAAGTGCAGGGTCCTGCACTTTGGCCACAACAACCCCATGCAACGCTACAGGCTTGGGGAGGAGTGGCTGGAGAGCAGCCCGGCGGAAAGGGACCTCGGGGTGCTGGTTGACAGCTGGCTGAATATGAGCCGGCAGTGTGCCCAGGTGGCCAAGAAGGCCAACAGCGTCCTGGCCTGTATCAGGAATAGTGTGGCCAGCAGGAGTAGGGAAGTGATTGTGCCCCTGTACTCGGCACTGGTGAGGCCGCACCTTGAATACTGTGTTCAGTTTTGGGCCCCTCACTACAAGAAGGATGTTGAGGTGCTGGAGCGTGTCCAGAGAAGGGCAACGAAGCTGGTGAGGGGTCTGGAGCACATGTCTTATGAGGAGCGTCTGAGGGAACTGGGGTTGTTTAGTCTGGAGAAGAGGAGGCTGAGGGGAGACCTTATCGCTCTCTACAACTACCTGAAAGGGGGTTGTGGCGATGAGGGTGTTGGTCTCTTCTCCCAAGTAACTAGTGATAGGACGAGAGGAAATGGCCTCAAGTTGCGCCAGGGGCGGTTAAGATTGGATATTAGGAAAAATTTCTTCACTGAGACGGTGGTCAGGCATTGGAACAGGCTGCCCAGGGAGGTGGTGGAGTCGCCATCCCTGGAAGTGTTCAAAAAACGTTTGGATGTGGCACTTCAGGACATGGTTTAGGGGACATGGTGGTTCTGGATTAATGGTTGGACTTGA
Organism: Phaethon aethereus; assembly: GCF_964289735.1. Lineage (NCBI taxonomy): Eukaryota > Metazoa > Chordata > Aves > Phaethontiformes > Phaethontidae > Phaethon > Phaethon aethereus. The sequence goes on from NC_138575.1 coordinate 216,949,320, forward strand.
TGATCTTAAAGGTCCTTTCCAACCTAGTGATTCTGTGATTCTGTGATTCTGTGATTCTGTGATATTAGGAAAAAATTTCTGTACTGAAAGAGCAGTCAAACATTGGAACAGGCTGCCCAGGGAAGTGGTGGAGTCACCATCACTGGAGGTGTTCAAAAAAAGTGTAGACATGGCACTTTGAGATGTGGTTTAGTGGGCATGTTGGTGTTGGGTTGATGGTTGGACTTGATGATCTTAAAGGTCTTTTCCAACCTTAATGATTCTATGATTCTAAATACCACTGTGTACATTTTACTGTGATGTTCTGTTTCACTCCTGTGGTGTTGACAGTGTTTTTCGGGTTATATCTTCATTGCACCTACCTCTCGAGCTTAGGGAGTCAATTAGGAAACCTTATCTTATGTAGCTGCAACTTCACAAGGGCAAGTAGTAAGTACTCCTGTGCTTGAAAATCTAAGCACAATATTTTTTTGATAGCACTGAATTTCTGCCTTTGGAAGCAAACTTAGGTTTGTACTTGGTTTAATGAGGAACACATCTCATGTTTTCTGCCTCTTGGGTAACACTTACTGTACTAGACATTTAACTGAGCCACTCAAGTCAGGATAAGGAGATACAGGAATAGGGAAACAAGACGGTTCTTCCAGTCCTGGACATCTATTTAAAAGAGATATCAGATGGGGCAAAATGGCAGATTTCTGTAGTAATAATCCAAGCTGCCAGTTGTACACTGCATGATGTAGTGTGCACACACTCAGGTGAGGGAATGTGATCCATTACTACCATCTGGTTTTCATCTTCCTTCAGCAATAGCACAGGAAGATTCTCCAAATATGAAAATATTGTTCCTGTGATCCTAGCTGAGACCTGAGATCTCACTTATCCAGCGCTGTGAGAGCAGTGGATTGAATCAGTCCTGGAGGTGCTTGGCTCTTCCCGTTGTCTCTAGAAGGAGCTTGGGACATGTATGACAGTAATTTAGGCACCTAATGTCAGGTCTGAATAATAGGGGATAGCTCATATTTAGGTCATGCAGAGAGAAAATTAGAAAGGCAAAAGCACAGGAAGAACTCAACGTGGCCACAGTTGTAAAGGATAACAAAAAATGTTTTTATAAATATATTAAAAACTAAAAGAGAGCCAAGGAGAATCTCTATCCCTTATTGGATGCAGGGAGGGGGAGGAACATTGTCACCAAGGAAGAGGACAAGGCTGAGGTACTTAATGCCTTGTTTGCCTCAGTCTTTGATAGCCAGACCAGGTATCCGCAGGGTTTTCATCTCCCTGAGCTGGAAGATGGGGATGGAGAGCACAATAACCCACCCATAATCCTGGCGGAAGCAGTTAAGGACCTGTTAAGCCACCTGGACACCCACAAGTCTATGGGGCCTGATGAGATCCACCCGAGAGTACGGAGGGAGCTGGTGGAGGAGCTTGGCAAGCCACTCTCCATCATTTATCAGTAGTCCTGGTTAACAGGGGAGTCCCAGATGCCCCAACGCTTGCCAATGTGACACATCTACAAGAAAGACCGGAAGGAGGATCCTGGGAACTACAGGCCTGTCAGCCTGACCTCCATACCAGGGAAGATCATGAAGCGGTTCATCTTGAGAGTGCTCACAGGGCATCTGCAGGACAACCAAGGGATCAGGCCCAGCCAGCATGGGTTCATGAAAAGCAGGTCCTGCTTGACCAACCTGATCTCCTTCTATGACCAAGTGACCCGCCTAGTGGATGAGGGAAAGGCTGTTGATGTTGTCTACCTGGACTTTAGTAAAGCCTTTGACAGTATCTCCCACAGCATTCTCCTGGAGAAACTGGCGGCTCGTGGCTTAGACAGGTTTACTCTTCGTTGGGTGAGGAACCGGCTGGATGGCCAAGCCCAGAGAGTTGTGGTGAACGGCGTTAAATCCGGCTGGCGGCCGGTCACAAGTGGTGTTCCCCAGGGCTCGGTTCTGGGGCCGGTCTTGTTCAATATCTTTATAGATGATCTGGATAAGGGAATCGAGTGCTCTCTAACTAAGTTTGCAGATGACACCAAGTTGGGTGGGAGTGTTGATGTGCTGGAGGGTAGGAGGGCTCTGCACAGGTATCTGGACAGGCTGGATCGATGGGCAGAGGCCAACTGTATGAGGTTTAATAAGGCCAAGTGCCGGGTCCTGCACTTGGGTCAAAACAACCCCATGCACCGCCACAGGCTTGGGGAGGAGTGGCTGGAGAGCTGCCTGGCAGAAAAGGACCTGGGGGTGCTGGTTGACAGCTGGCTGAACATGAGCCGGTTGTCAACTAGAAATATTAGGAAACATCTCTTTACTGAGCAAGTGGTCAAGCATTGGAACAGGCTGCCCAGGGAAATGGTGGAGTCACCATCACTGGAGGTGTTTAGAAAACGTGTAGATGTGGCACTTCAGGACATGGTTTAGGGAACATGGTGGCGCTCGATTAATGGTTGGACATGATGATCTTAAAGGTCTTTTCCAAACTTAATCATTCTATGATTCTATTTTTTTTTTTATACAAACCTGCTTATATCTAACCTCTTATTTCAATTTCAGAATTACTCACATCTTGTCTTACACCAACTTTTCTTACATAGCTTTTCACCAGAAAGAGTTAACCTTCTGCATCTCTCTCTGGACAAGGTCATAATCTGTCACTTTACAAGTAGTCACAGTAGTCCACATGAAATATATGTGTTTTCATTCATCACAGGACTCTCTCTGTCACATGGCTTTATCCCTAACTGGTATGTCTATTTATATCACAACATATTCTGAAAACTTACTACATTTCTTTAGTTGAAAAATAAGGACATTAGACCTGTGTGAGTTTTGTAGAAGGATAGGACACTGTATAATACCAAAGCAGCTCACTTACAGGCAGTGCTTCAAGTCTCAGGAAATTGCACTCATGTTTCTGAATATGTAAACCAGGCATTTAGCTGTTGCAGATACTTGGTGATAACCACTCTGTAAATATTTAAATAGTTAGGATTGACAGGCTTTTTCTATTAAATGGTATATTTAATAGAAATTAGGGCTACTTGACCAGCTCTACTAGTGGTAAACCTTGATATTCAAACTGTCACTTTACATCAGTTGAGAATCTTCCTTAATGCACTTTTCTAAGGAAAAGCCATTGATCTCCATGAGCTTTGCATGACACCAAATCATTGCAAAAAGTCAAAGAGGCATCTAATTCTTCCTAGTAAAACAGTATTCATGCAGCTAACTTTACCATGGAAAGTGACATTATAAGCCCAAGCGTCCTTGAAAGATTTCTGTGCTTTTTAGAGGAAATGAAGAAGGTTCTCTGAGGTAAGATAAGGTCAAAGGCTAATGTGCCTGGTTGTAAACTCAAACATGGGGATCATTTGTTCAGAGGCAATTTGATAAGCAGTGGTAAGAAATAGCTGATTCAAACAGTATATTAGGTGACAATGGAAGCAGTATCTCCCTCTTGTGAAGTACTGCTCTGCTGTTAGTTTATGTTTTTAATGGCTAATAACATGTGAGTGAGTAGAGGATTTTTGGTTATGGTGTGCTCAAAGGGGATTTGCCCATAATCCAGGAGGAAGCAGTTAAGGACCTGCTAAGCCACCTGGACACCCACAAGTCTATGGGGCCTGATGGGATCCACCCAAGAGTACTGAGAGAGCTGGTGGAGGAGCTTGCCAAGCCACTCTCCATCATTTATCAGCAGTCCTGCTTAACAAGGGAGGTCCCAGAGGACTGGAGGCTTGCCCGTCTACAAGAAAGGCCGGAAGGAGGATCCTGGGAACTACAGGCCTGTCAGCCTCCTCAGGGAGGAGTGGCTGGAGAGCTGCCCGGTGGAAAAGGACTCGGGGGTGTTGGTTGACAGCTGGCTGAATATGAGCCAGCAGTGTGCCCAGGTGGCCAAGAAGGTCAACAGCGTCCTGGCCTGTATCAGCACTAGTGTGGCCAGCAGGAGCAGGGAAGTGATCGTGCCCCTGTACTCGGCACTGGTGAAGCTGCATCTCGAATCCTGTGTTCAGTGTTGGGCCCCTCACTACAAGAAGGACATTGAGGTTTTGAGCGTGTCCAGAGAAGGGCAACGAAGCTGGTGAGGGGTCTGGAGCACAAGTCTTATGAGGAGCGGCTGAGGGAACTGGGGTTGTTCAATCTGGAGAAGAGGAGGCTGAGGGGAGACCTTATTGCTCTCTACAACTACCTGAAAGGGGGTTGTGGCGACAAGGCGACAAGGGTGTTGGCCTCTTCTCCCAAGTAACCAGCGATAGGACGAGAGGAAATGGCCTCAAGTTGCGCCAGGGGAGGTTTAGACTGGATATTAGGAAAAATTTTTTCACCGAGAGAGTGGTCAGGCATTGGAACAGGCTGCCCAGGGAGGTGGTGGAGTCACCATCTCTGGAAGTGTTCAAAAAACGTGTGGACGTGGCACTTCAGGACATGGCTTAGGGAACATGGTGGCGCTGGATTAATGGTTGGGCCTGATGATCTTGAAGGTCCTTTCCAACCTTGGTGATTCGGTGATTTGGTGATTCTGTGATAATTTTTTCCCTCTATGATTTCAATTGCACTTGAGGAAAAAAACAGTTTTTTTTCTTAAATTAAAAGCATAATGCTATAAAACTTGTCAATATTTTACCCTATTTCTGCATGAAATGGGCTTCTGCAAATAAATACTTTCCAACGTCAGATATATGCAAACATGAAAGTCTTTGTATGGGGCTGAAAATGCTTAATATGTCATGCATTTGCAGTCCTGCAGGAGTACAAGAAACATTTCCATATTTCCTGTTGCAGGAAATTCATTTCCTATAGCTTCTAGCACCATGAGAACTTGAACAGGTAGAGAAGTCCATGTCAGAGATGGCAGGGCAGAACCTGCTTGGGAAGTCAGCTGGGTTGTTACAGAGTTGTCAAAAGTTTTTTCTCTTTTCATATGTCACTCAGAAATCGTTAATGTATTAAATAGAAAGATTGCCATTAATTTACAGGTGGTCTGTAGGTCTGAGAAGAGTAGGAGATAGGGAGCTAGCCCAGCACGATGATACTCTTTGTGAAGTAATAGGGATAATGAAACAGAATGTGCATTTATACACCTCCTTGTGAAAGTTTTCCTAGAGAGAGCAGAATTTGCTTCTGAGTCAGTAGCTGTGACTGCTGCTTTCTTGCTCAATTCTCCTAGTTTTATTTGTTATGTTATCTTCACGTCTGCAAATCTGCGCCAGCCAGGGGCTATCTATGGCAGTAGTGCCTGTTTTGTTACTTTATCTGCATTATTCATAGCATCAGTCACTGATTCTCAGCGAAGCTCTTGCCTGTTACTACATCGCAAATGTTATAATATACATATTAACAGTACTCCTAGTGGTCGGCTGGGAGACCATTTCTGCATTCCACAGCCTCCATTTCCCTAGTCTGCAAAACGCATTTCACAAAGGCGGATAAGTGTTACTATATCAGAACTATGGTTGCAGACATCATTCTTCTTTACTTGCTTCTCCTTGCCTCCCCTTTCTATTCATTTTTTTACCAAGGACTCCTGTTGATCTCCTTTTTTCCTTTTTTTTTGGTGATCTCTTATTGAACTCCTGTTCAATGTCTTTATTGATGATCTGGATAAGTGCTCCCTCAGGAAGTTTGCAGCCTACACCAAGTTGGGTGGGAGTGTTGATGTGCTGGAGGGTAGGAGGGCTCTGCAGAGGTATCTGGACAGGCTGGATCGATGGGCAGAGGTCAACTGTATGAGGTTTAAAAAGGCCAAGTGCCGGGTCCTGCACTTGGGTCACAACAACCCCATGCAACGCTACAGGCTTGGGGAGGAGTGGCTGGAGGGCTGCCCGGCGGAAAGGGACCTGGGGGTGCTGGTTGACAGCCAGCTGAACATGAGCCAGCAGTGTGCCCAGGTGGCCAAGAAGACCAATAGATCTTCAGAAACCATGAACACTCTGGGGTTTGGGGATCCCTTCTCCCTGCTCTGTGCAGTGTCTAGAGGTCAACAGCTGCCTACTGACACCCCAGTAACTGCATTTCCTACAGCCTCTATGTCACACATGGTGAGTTGGCTCTTACACGCAAAGACTGGCGCTTCCTAGTGGCCTTGAAAAGCTGACAGCATGACAAAAGAAATGATTTGGCTGCTGGAAGCATAATAGTGTGTGGAATATGCATCTACATATGTTGAATCTTTCTTGGTAATGACAATAGAAACATTTCAACTTGGAAGAGTATGAAAGGCTGACACAAGGTGAACTCATGCAGCCAATCTTTGTCAGCATTTCTAGAGGGCAATGTAATAACAGTGGGGAAAAAAACCCAGCATCTACAAATCACCAAATGGAGAACAGTCTTCAGAAAGCATTTAAACTGAAGGACAGTTAGAATTTATGACTTAGGCATTTAGGCTCAGGCTTTTCTGATCTTATGTGTCAGAGCAAAGTCAGCTGTAAAGCAATACCACAAAATCATTGGTAATGAGGTAGACGCAACTGTCAGACAACAAAGTTTCAAGTGGAGTTCAAGATAAAGAGAAAAATAAATTTATGATCCAGGTGCTTGGAGTTTTCTGGTTTTGTTTTTTGGGAAAAAAAAATGTCATCTTCAGAAGTGACGTATTGAACTGGTTGTAAATGGAAGGAAAAAAAGAAAAGAAAAGCTGCCAAAAAATAGTAAAGTTTAAAGCTTCCCAGACACATTTTGTTCTCTTTTCATAAAGAGCATGTCTTTTTATCTTTTTTTTTCTGACCTCATGGAAATCTGGAAAAAAAAAAAGTATTCTTTATTGTGAAATATTGTGGAAAAATAGTTTAAAACTTGTGAAGACTTTATGGATGCCACATGTCAACATAACATATCTAACCTGATATTCATGTAAGTATTCTGCCATGCAGTATTCCAGAAAGTTTTTAACAAGTGAGTTGAAAAGAAATAACTTTCATATAGTTTTATATATATTGACAGTATTGCCATGTAGCCATGTCTAATGCCTGAAAAATTGAATATAAAATGAAAGCTTTATAGTGTGGTAAAACTGAAGAAAAGGCACACTTAAAGTGATGATACACTGAATCATTAAAGGCCAGACGAGAGCTGCTCTGGATTGTATTAGCTTAAGATTCAGCCCTTAGATTTTAGTGTTGTTTTGGAAAAGCCTGCACAATTTGTATGATAAATTGTGGACTTCTAGCTCCCACCCTTGCAAATATGTACTGTTAGGTTACAAAATAAGAAGTCCATCTCCACACACGTGAATGAGCACAGAGGCACAAGGGCAGGCAGGGGACTCCCAACAACCACTTGAGAGACACGGTCCCTTCCAAGGCTGTCCCAGGGAAGTCTCAGATCCATGGGCCAGAGAAGACATCCATCACTGTGGGTTAATAGGAGAGGTCCTCACAGGCTCGGGGAGGGGGTCACTGTTTATGGAGGTGAGACACATTGTGTGGTGCTGGAAAGAGCATTTCAGCATTACACAACTTCTTATGGAAAGTTTGGGGAATGAACCAAAGGTGGGACAAGGGAGGGATCAAGATGGTTAGGGGAGGAACAAATGTGGGAAAAGAGGTAAGAAGGAGGGCTGCACATAAATAGGTTTGGTCAGTGCGTGCATGTGGCCTTGCCTTGTGCCTGTGAGTGTAGTCTGCCATGTCTTCTCATTAAAATCAATTTCTAACTCTTTTTCTGATTAAGGAACTATCGATGTCATGTGCACATGTGTAGACGGGGGTCTAAGTGCCAGCAGTTGGAGAGAAGACCACAAAGAAGACTTCTCTCACCTAAGTTCAGTCTTTTTACACAGTCTGGTCTTGAAAATCTCCAATGATGGAGATGACACGACTTCTCTGGGCAACCTCACTGTCCTCAGAGTGAAGAGCTTTTCCTTCTATTCACCCTGAACCTTTCTTGTTTCAACTTGTGTACATTGTCTCCCATCCTCCCATTATACACCATGATGAAGAACCTGGATCTGTCTCCTTGATATCCTCCCCACAGGTATTTGGGGGCTGCTGATAGGTGCCTGCTGGCTCAATAAGACCAGGTCTCTATCCTGACAGTTGCAGGTGCTCCAGTCCCTCACAGTTGTCTTGCTGTTTATTACCATCTTTTTCGTACTGCAGTGCCAAAGCTGGATGCAATATCTTGCTGGGGTCTAGCAAGTGCTGAGTATAGGGGGATGGTGACTCAGTCATCTGACCTTGTTCCTGCTGCTGCAGCCCAAGGTACTCTTGGCCATCATCACTGCCAGGGAACAGGGCTGGCTCATGATTAAACTTCTGTCCTCCAGGGCTTCCAGGTCCTTTACAGCAGAGCTGCTATATCAGTGGGCTGAGAATAATAAAATATATAATAATAAAATATAAACTTATTTCAAAGTATACTTTACCGGACATATAACCTTGACATAGCTTACTTTTTAGAACTTCTTGAGTGTTCACTTTTCTCTCCTTGCAAATACAGGCTAGTGAGATCTGGGGGTTAACATGACCTTTTGGTCTGAGCTTGTACTACATAGTGAATTGCTCAGGATTAACTGAAGGCAATAATATAAACAAGCTCTACCTCTGGGCTAAGAAGTTCTATCCCTTTTTCTCCTTGGTTTCAGATAAGGATTTGCTATAAAGCTTACAGAAGATGAGCCGCTAAAACCATTCTGTTGATGAAATTGTTTGATGACAATATTATAGCTGAGCAGTCAGTGAAAATATTTCCACTGAGTTAATGTTATTCTCCAGTTTTGTACACTCTCTTTCTAATCATTGTATTTTATTTTTAATCAATCATAATGATCGAGCAAAATAAATTATTTTCTCTTGGGTTTTAGTCCTAACCATGTCAAGCATATTCAGAACAATCTATTTTTTCTTGATAAGGCCTTGGGTATCTTCAATATAAACTTCAGAAAGAAGCAGCTGTACCTCAGAACAAAAGATGTGAGAAATAAAATAGGCTATAGTGTCCTGCTTCAGTGTTTCATTAGGGAACAAGAAGGGGGAAATCATATTTCTAAACTCTAAAGATCACGTCTGTCCACTCCAGAAGCTCAGTTAATTTGCTTTTTCCCAGATGCTTTCAGCTTTTAATCGCTTGCAGTTCTTGTTTCCATTATCAGAAATTCTTCTTTGCAGAACTTTTGCATTTAAGATGCTTCTTTTCAGTAGTCTGGCTTTTTTGTGCAATTGCTTCAAAGCCAATTCTTGTTAACTGGTGGAAGAATAGAACATTTTGTGTTCCAGAGAGAATCACAATTAAAACAAAAACATCAGCATGCAGCAATCAAAGTCAGCCAGCCACAATTAATTCATTTAAGAGATGTGATTTGATGGGGGATATTCTGGGTAAAATGAAAAGACCACTTAATTCAGGGAAAAAGCATCTTCTTTAGGACTACCTGGTCTCTGTGAGAAAACCTAGGTCCTACCTAATACTAACCTCCTAATTTCATGCCATCTTGAAAAAGATTTGGTACTTTTGACAGAGCCAAACAATTAAGGCTTAGATCCCTCTGTGCTTCCTGCATTACTTCTGTTGTACCTACTTAATTAATACCCATATTTACATGGAAAATGACTTATGTATCCAGGTTAATTAGTTAGCTACATTAAGATATGCAGGAAATCTGGATATGGCTTCCTGCTGTTCCTTCCCTCTTTCCTGTGACATTACTGGAAATGTAAAGACTGTGCTATGAGTGTCTGATGTACCAATACTGTTTTTTGAATTTGAACAGGGATGTCCATCATGTTTGCCTGGGTTTGTCTGTTGAGAATTTCCTAACACATTTCTGCAAATTACAAGTCTGCAAGTGAGAATGTGAGGTATAAATTTATGCAAACGTTATTGCAAAACCTGACCTGTTACCAAACAGACACTGTATTAGAATGAAAAAAGGTTGATGCTCCTCCTGTAAATCCTATGGGAAAATGCAGGTATCTGGTAGAACTATACAGTCAATGCAGAAAAAATGAGCACTTGCAGAATATTTCCACTTACTCAAAGAGAAAAGTGTAAAATGGTTCAAATTAATCATGTTTTTAAAGCATTTTGATTCTTCTCCTCTCCTGGAAGAGCCCAGAGTGACTCTCTCTAAAGCTATTTAGATAAATGTCCCTCAAGAAACCTGATTTTGAGGGTCAGATTGCTAGTTCAATAACACAGGTGCTTGTCTTGAGTTTAGAAATAGAGTTTAATTCCCTGCTGCCTAAGTGGGACCTTCTTGTACGATGCAGGACAAATAATTTTGAATGAGAGACTATAAAGAATTTTGACAGGCTGTCCAAGAACTCTCCGAAACAATTGTACATTTTATGTTAAGAAAACTTTGAACAAACATGCAATTTACCAGGCAATAATTCAGAAACATATTTTCTTATAGAATTTGAAAAGACACTTTTGTATAAACCTTATTAGAAGTTGTAGTTGTCTCTTCAGCATGAAACATTACAGGTGAATTCTCAGCTTTACTGAAATTTCATGCAAATTTCCTACAAGTGAAACTTTTGTTTACCATGTGCTATTCTTCTGGGAGTAGAGGCATCACTTCTGTATGTTGGGTTTATGCTAACGTAACTCTGTTGCAACCCCGCTGAATCAAAACCTTTGTGTTTAACTATGAACAGAATATTTCTTAGTTATAAAAAAGGTCACGTCTTCAAACCAAGGAAAATTCTGATCGTTCAACACAGTCAGATCACATGCAGTTTTTATCATATCATCTGCAAGACTGTGCCTCCTCTGATAAAGGACACTCTAACCCTTTCTTAATGAAGGACATTCTTCACGTCAAAAGTTTGGAGAAGCCATTTAATAAACCTAATGATACTCCTAATAGAAGATGGGATGCCCTCAAAAAGATAGTTAGAGAGCATTTGATTTCCCTGACTGCTAATAATTTTTTGAAAATATCATAGTCTGGTTAGTGATGCTATACTGATTGATGTATCTTCTTTAGATAAGATTCATAAAAGAACTAGATCCTCAAGGATTTATAAGAAATTAAATTGTGCTACAGGTAAATTAAATGCGTACTCTCTGGAAAATAAAATCTCTCAGATGGCATAGCTAAAATAATCCAATTATGAAAACCAGGCAGAATTACTCACTTTTTCAAATTAAAAACAAGAGAAAAAAAAATCAGCCTAAATTCCATGGAAAATAAATATGAAAATAAGAAATTGAAGAGATCTTGACGTTCTGTTGAAGATTGCCTGTAATATGCTTTGTGCTGTCTAGTAAAAACAAAGGTCTAAAGAAAAAGTTTTAAGCAAATACATAAATGAGGCCCTTATGCCACTTAGATATTTTTGTCTTTATGAACTAGCTTCTAAATGTACTTTACTACTGCCTGCTGACAGTCTTATCTATTGCCTTCTTTAAATATGGAAAAATCTTGCTTTAATGATGCTTTGCATTTCAAGTTTGGTCATAGGTCCTAAGGTGACTGAAGACTTGGCTGAATGGAGAGCAAATAGTGCTGAGATTTCTAGGTAGCATGGTTTTCCTCTACTCCGTTGCTTAGAGAGTGAGAAAAAGACTGATTTTCACTTTTAGTTTTCATATTAAATTTTGACCCTGTCTAGGAACTTCAACAAAGCAATAATACTCTACCCATTACTGAGGCTCACAGTGACTCCAAGAGTTTTTCATCTGGGTTGCAATAATGCCTTTGTATGTTCTATTAAAGACTAGATAAATAGAAGGATATTAGATAGCAAAGCTTGTTGTTTCAGTCTGTCACCTTAAATCTCCTGAACAAATATTATCTAAGATTCTTGTTTTCAGGCTAAACGGTTTCTTTCTTCTACTGTAAGCATGATTTAAATAAACTAAACCAATCCAGGCAAAAAGCCACCCTGGTAACACTAGGAGAGCTCTTAATCTTTTCTGCCGTATTAAACAACGAATGCCATAGCAGAAGAAAAATGGGGAAGGAAGATCTTGAGTACAGGGGCAGATGTATTTAGAGCTATTGAATAGCAGCAGTTGAAATATGTCCCTCGACTTGTCCCGAGTGTTATTCTTAGACCCGCTCCTGCTGTACTGAAAGAGGGAAGTCACTGTGTCTTCTTTAACACAGTCTGTCTTGTTTGATTAAAATTTAAGCTCCTTGTGACATGGTCAGTTTCTTGTCAGAATTTTGTGCAACGTCCTGCAGAATGGAACACCTATGAGAAAGCTATCTGTGAATTTGAATGTTTACATTTACTTATGGATATATATCCCAAAATAAAACATTTTAATATGTATACAATTAACACATTAAATATATATGAATGGAGATGGTAAGCACATTTTATTAGATCTGGTAAAGTACAAAGGCTGTCAGTTACAGTTAACTTCTTGTTGTTTAATATGGCTCCTTAAAACATCGATTTAATCTTGAATGGACAGCCTTCCTGTTCATCCCTTCATTAGGAGGTGAGTGATCTCAATCAACTTTCATTGTATATGGATTTCTTCCCAATAACATGCATAAGACATAGAGCCAATTGTTGACTGCTTTTCTCCAGGTATGCCAGGCTGTAAGCCTACGTAAGGAAGTTACTCCCATTCCTTTAGAGATCACTTCATGAGAGCATCTAAAAACATCCCCCAGAACTGGTTGTGAGCAAAAATGAATGTCACAGAATCACAGAATCATTAGGGTTGGAAAAGACCTTGGAGATCATCAAGTCCAACTGTCAACTGAACACCACCATGCCCACTAAACCATCTTCCAAAGTGCCACGTCTACACATTTTCTGAACATTTCCATTGATGGTGACTCCACCACCTCCCTGGGAAGCCTGTTCCAATGTTTGAACACTCTCTCAATAAAGACATTTTTTCTAATATCCAAGCTAAACCTCCCCTGGTGCAACTTGAGGCCATTTCCTCTCATCCTATCACTGGTTACTTGGGAGAGGAGACCAAAACCCACCTCACCACAACCCCTTTCAGGGAGTTATAGAGAGCGATAAGGTCTTCCCTCAGCCTCCTCCTCTCCAGACTAAACAACCCCAGTTCCCTCAGCCGCTCCTCATAAGACTTGTACTCTAGACCCCTCACCAGCTTCATTGCCCTTCTCTGGACATGCTCCAGCACCTCAACATCCTTCTTGTAGTGAGGGGCACAAAATTGAACACAGGACTCAAGGTACTGCCTCACCAGTGTTGAGTTAGGGGGTACAATCACTTCCCTACACCTACTGGCCACACTCTTTCTGATACAAGCCAGGATGTTGTTGGCCTTCTTAGCCACCTGGGCACCCTGCCGGCTCATGATCAGCCGGCTGTCAACCAGCACCCCTGGGTCCTTTTCCACTGGGCAGCTCTCCAGCCACTCCTCCCCAACCTGTAGTGTTGCATATGGGTGTGACGGTGAGAGAGACTTCACTGTAAGGTTCGAATTAACAATTTATTTGAACTTCGCTCACAGGTGCAATATGCCAGTAGTGCAGGTTTTTATGAATACAACGGAGGAATGCGCTATTGCAATTCTAAATCACAGGCGCGCTAGATATTAATACCTTAAAAAGAGTGCACTAATCACAATCTTAAAGTGTGCCAAATATCATACATATGTTTCTTAATCACTTACCCTCTCATCACTTACCCTCTCTCTCTTACCTCTTAATCCCTGGGAGGTTACCTTGTACAGTGTCCTGGACAAGGGGAGAAACAATCTCCTACAGACCAGCTGTATTGTTGGAAAGACTGCCCCATTTCTGCCCAAACCTTATGGTTTTTATCTCCTGATTTGATGGGTGGGGGCAAGACTCCTGTGAGTGGATTATATGTTTAGTCTGGTGGTGTGATGGCCCATCAGCAAACCAAGTAACTGAAAATTGGTGGAATGCTGCTCAGGGCATTTGTTTGTTAAGGGATTATTAAAGGCTCCATTCAGGTTTCAGTTCTTACCATGGTGCAGTGTTCAGGCAACCCGGGCTGAGCCATTGTTGCAGCTCCCCCCAAGTCATCTTCTGCAGAGATAAGGATCTGTCAAGGTGAGATGAAGGTGAGTTGATTCACAAATCCCTGCATCTCGCCTTTGTGGTCCGAAACCAATCTAGCTGCATGATACCTTACAGTTGGACATCCCTTACAATGGGGTTTTTGTGACCCAAGTGCAGGACGTGGCACTTGGCCTTATTAAACCTCATACAGCTGACCTCTGCCCATCGATCCAGCCTGTCCAGATCCCTCTGCAGAGCCCTCCTACCTTCCAGCACATCAACACTCCCACCCAGCTTGGTGTCATCTGCAAACTTACTGAGGGAGCACTCGATTCCCTCATCCAGATCATCTATAAAGATATTGAACAAGACCGGCCCCAGAACCGAGCCCTGGGGAACACCGCTTGTGACCGGCCGCCAGCCGGATTTAACGCCGTTCACCACAACTCTCTGGGCTCGGCCATCCAGCCAGTTCCTCACTCAGGCAAGAGTAAACCTGTCTAAGCCACAAGCCGCCAGTTTCTCCAGGAGAATGCTGTGGGAGACGCTGTCAAAGGCTTTCCTAAAGTCCAGGTAGACAATGTCCACAACCTTTCCCTCATCCACTAAATTGATGTCCAATATGTTTGGGGAAAAAATGACAGAAAATATCACAATACTTTTTCCTCAAAGATGCTTAAAGAAGATTTGGGTGGGGTGGGGAGTGGTGTAAGGAGATAAACAGATAAATAAGAAAATATCTTATTCTATATACTAAGAAAGAACTATTTACCAGATGTCTGCTTGGACTAATCTTGGTGACTTGCAGCACACGATTTGCATTCTCTCTGTGACAAGTAGTTTTAACAATCTGTGCTGCTGACCTAAAAAGCTGTAATGAATTTCCACCTTTTATGTGAAACAATGTTTATTTCTTGATTGACTGAGTTCACTAAATCATACTAAGTCACACACATGAAAGAGGGTGCAGCACTGAATTCGTAGTTGATATGGCAGCTTTTGTGAGAAGATAATTGCTACTAATAAAGGAATAAAATTTGCTCTTAATTTCAATTGGCTTTTAATAGAAGCAAGTTCTTGTAAGACATCTAACAATGTCCATTCTCCATGGAGCAGTCAGAATAGAGCACCTTTCAACAAGTTTTGAATTTCTTACTTTCATGCTGTTAATAAATCAATGAGGTTATAATGCCATAAATTAATCAAAAGTATGAACTGCCAAATCATGAATGCATGGAGATATTGCTTTTAATATTACATTCATTATTGCTGTGAATTTTCCCATATTCCAGTTCAACAACATTCAGGTCCCACCTGAACTTTGTGAGTTGCTGAGATTCATCGTACGTTAAATTAGGTGTCTACTATAGTACCTGTCTGGGAAGGAGGCTCCAGTGACTGTATAAGGACTGTAATCTATTTTTCTGGTGAATCACAAGCTATATGAGTAGTGAGTAAAAGAATACAAGTTTGTATCTTGGTTTTCATTAAGCTTAGCTATTTTAGACTCCTAGATAGATTTTTTTCCTCCAATTTAGAATTATATTTTATTTCAATAGTTTCTTGCATTTTAAGCATAGCTTTGAGTGCTTATAGTGGGTTTTATTTCTAAATTCAGAGATTTCATATGAAAAATGATACTTTGGATTAGCAGGAAGCTAGGTAAAACAAGATGTTTAATGAGTTCTTGCAGTTATTAGGCAATCCTGAAATAAATATGAGAAATTAAGAGAACGCTGCATTTCCCAGTTTATGTATATTGACAAAGGAGTCTTTGTCCAGTTCCCTCTTTATTGAGCTCACTCTTAAAAAAGAAAACTCTAACTAGTGGTTTCATACTTTCTTGTAAATTGGTTATTCCTAATATTTTTTAGATGCTTTTTCTCAGACATCCATTTTTAATACTTAAGTACCAACACTCACTTCCCACTTTAGCTGGAAAATAATTATTACCAATTTCTGAAATTAACTTAAATCCATTAAATAGATAAAATAAGTCCGCACATTTGAATTCAGATTCTTAGAGGACATCTTAGAAGATTTCAAATTATTCTCTTGGAAAGAGAGAGGAGCCACACTGGGAAAAATACATCATTCTCTTCTGCTTACTAAAAAATGCCTAACTTCACAAGAACTCATGAACTTCATAAAACTTGGGCATGTTCTTCTTTAACTGTAAAATTAGCATAATTCAGTTCACCAAAAGCATCTCTAAAAATTGGTGTTTCACATTTGTTCTTTGATATCCGTGAAGAGATTTTATTGTGAATGGATGTTGTTCTTTGGATAGTAACCATTCAGGGT
The DNA here is from genome assembly GCF_964289735.1 of Phaethon aethereus. Lineage (NCBI taxonomy): Eukaryota > Metazoa > Chordata > Aves > Phaethontiformes > Phaethontidae > Phaethon > Phaethon aethereus. Next base: position 216,965,538 of record NC_138575.1, read on the forward strand.
GTACCCCCACTCAGAGGAACATTTTAGCTCTCCCTCCTTTCTCAATCATCTCACATTATCATGTAGAAAAATATCACGATGGTTTGCATCAAGTTCCTGAAGAAAGTCTTGGAAATCTCTGTGTGGAAAAAACAAGCTCTTGCAGATGAATTCAGCCTGCTAAGGACAGCCAACATGGGAGACAGATGTGATAGCTTGGAGCAGAATGCTCCCTGGTGTATAATGCAGTGATAAAATGTGGAACACTCATTATGATATTTGTTGTAAAATATAAGCCTTTTTTTTTTTTTCCCTAGGCAATGAAGAAGCTCCCTTGGCTGCCTAAGCCATAAGTTCTTTTCCAACAACACCAGACAATAAAACACTGGCAAGTGCACAATAAATATTCTCTCCAAGCATGTATTCTACTGGAATTAACCCTTGAAACTTTTCAACACCCCTGCCACTGCTGAGGTATGGCACACAGATTGCAAACTGTGCTTAGTAAGTTACTTCAGTAACTAACCTATGTAAAAGAAAAGCTCTCTGTTATGGAGAGATATACGTGTATAAATGTATCTGTAATATATTCTTGGAGAGCACCTGTAGTTGTGACTGTCAGAGCTGAAAGAGGGACACTTTTCAAATTTTCTATAATTTTAAATCATGTCTAAATGAGATTTTTGATGTGTCAGTAACAGATTGTTCATTGTTTCAAAAGCGTCATATTTTTCCTGGGTAAAATGCAGCAAATACATTTCTTCTTGACCAGTCCTCAAAAATGATGCAAACATTCTTAGTCAGGAACATATAAGGATTTCAATGCTTCCAACTTTCTCCTTTCTGATATTCCACTTACAGTTTTATTATAGCTGCCCTATTTTGCAGTATTCTTATGCTTCAGGTTTTCATAGCTCGATGAAGTTAGTGTTTCTGAACAGACTAAGCATTTTGCTTTAACTTCAGAGCACTGTTGAACACTCATGAATGAACTGGTAGGTTTTGTGTGTCAGCTCTATCCTTCCTATTATCACCCCAATTCACAATCAAATCTTGCAGAGACATTTCCTAGAGAAGACAGGTGCACTCATGCACGTACACGGTGCCAATTTATTGTGCTCTTCAAGCTACGAAACCTTCAGGCTTACCCTTGGATTCTACGCGTTATCAGTGATGTATTGACAGTTGTGGTTTGGATTACAGTGCCATAGAAGGCCCTCAGGAATAACCAGGTTCTGTCCTGGAGAGGTGACTGCAAAAATCTTTTGCAGTCCTGCCAGAGATTCACCTGCCCCTTGCATACCTAGGAATAGAAAAAAAAATAAGCTCTTCAGTAGAAAAAATCCCTTTAAAATAATCCTTTGAAACTGATGAAAGTAGTGTTCATAAACATGGCCCAACCACTTGCAATACATGTTAATTAAAATGCTTGCACCTTTCACAATAATAATTTTATAGATGTTTACGTATCTCAGTAATTACGTATTTCAGTACCAGAGCACCCTTTTTGAGGTTTGTATCATCAGAACCATGTTGTATTTTATTATTATTATTTCTATAACAATAGTGTGTGTTGTCAGAAGATAATCAGAGCCTGATTGTATCACATGCTTTTGAAACAAAGCAACTGAGATAATGTCTTGACAGACAGGTGGTTCAGTTATTCACTGTATGAATCCACTGGTCATCTCCATCTTGTTTATAGTTTTGTTTCCTGTCTCAAAACAGATGCAAAAGAATTGGGGAAAGTTCAGAGGAGGCCAATGCAGATGTCGGATGGAGGTATGGAGTGGCCTCCATGGATGGAAGAGCTAAGCATATCAGGCCAGGAAAAGAGATGCCTTAATGAGCCTTTGACTTCTATAACATGGAGATTTTGATTCTTCACATGGGGCGTGGTTACACACAGGAACTCTGCCCCATGTGACATTTGGGATGCTGAAAGTTGACATGGGTTCAAGGACATACTGGACATGTTCCTGGAAGAAAACCCCATGTGGAATATAAATACAAAAACACCAGCCACTGAGCCAGAAAGGGTTGGAAAGTGCGAGAATATTCTGGAGAAATGTTGCTACAAGCTCCCTCTATTCATACTACCCTGCTGTAAGCACTGGTAGAGCGAAGATGCCAAAGTGGATGGACTTTTGTTATGACCTGTTATGGGACCTCAGCTGTCTACAGATGATACAAGGATCCTTGGTGACTAGTTTAAAAGGATGTCTAACCTGTAAATAAACAAAATTAGGTGACATGATTCTTATTTTTAGCAACCGGTTCAGCACAACACTTAGCAAAACCTTAAACATAGGGTTGGTGTTAAGCCTACGATGAGTCAGTTAAAAAGAAGAGAGAGATATTCACCAAAGTGGCTTTATCACAGTGAAAGGAGTTGCCTGAAATAAAAACAGCAGAAAGAAGTGGAAAAAAACCCCAAAACCTTATTGTTTCTAATTAGTAAACTGGCATGTAGCAACCCAAACAAACTGCCATGAAGAAAACCAAGGGGCTTCATGATAACGGCCCTGAGCAACCTCTCATTTTCTTTGAAGGGCAAGCCATGCCGGCTTATTGCAGGGTAAAAGTGTGCTTTCAGAGAACTTCTGCTCACAGAGCAGCTGATGTACTTATAAATCCTCACCCTACTTCACCTGATGATAATTTATGTATACAGTCCTAGCCGAGAGAGAGCTTCCCCATTAGTAGCGAGGAAAAGAATGCATTTCTGCGTTTGTGTTATCCTGAAAACTTCTGAGGAAATTTTATGAATTTGCTACCTGACCTGCAGCCTGACATACTACTTACTCACTTCTCTACTGGAATCTATTACTTATATTTCCCAATTTGAAATGGAGAGGAAGCAATGTGAATTTATCTCCTTATCAACTGCACAGATCATGGGAAGCACCTGAATAAATCATGAGAGTTTTCCAGATTACATTTTATGCTGGCCTAGCTACTGTGTTTGTAACGTTTGATTGCTGTAATCACAGTTCCGTTAATATTCCTAATAATCTAAAAGAAAGAGCTATAAAAGTCCTTGCACCAGTATAATCCTTTTCCCACTCTGAGATAAAACTGTTAAAGCAATAACTGAACCAAGTAATATACAAGCCGCTTGTAATAGGATGATCAGTAAAACTAACCTATAAAGTGGAATTTCTTGTTTTAAAGTAAAACATGCTCCATCTACTGCATGTCCCATAAAGTATCTCAGCTGACAAATCTTAATTTGACTGTGGGCAAACTAATTGTCTATTATTTTAGCTTGGGGGTGTTTTGCTTTAAAAATCAAATAATGATTTGGAAGAAATCAAGCAAGTTATTTTCTCTGAGAACACAGAGTTCCGACTGACAGTGGCTATTAAAAAGATTTAATGAAATCACCAGGACTTGTGTGAAGCTGGCCTAGGTACATTTTTATACTCAATCTGCACATCAATATTAATTTTTTAACACAGATGGAGATTTTATTGGTAACCAAGGAAGGAAATAGAAAAACAGATTACAGGAATTTCAAATTACAAGCAGAGCACAAAGCTGATGGAGACAAGAGTGAAATTAGACCTATGAAACACCAGAAAGTTTAAAATGTAGTAAACAAACATGTAAGTTAAAGGGGCTGCTGGAAACCAGTTGTGACCATCTTACCTTCCACCTAAGCAAAAATATATTTCAGTGACACCCTTCTGCTTTGTCATCTTAGAGGTCTGCCAGTGAAATCATTATAGACCCTCCTTTTGAAGGTTATATAATGTCTTTATTAAGACTGATTTAACATCAAAATAAGTAATAATTTCTAAGATTTGTAAAAAAAAAAAAAAATTAAACATAAAATCTGAGGTCGGATCCATCTCCAGCTCAGGTCTTGTCTTTCTTCTTTTTCTTCCCCCACCAGTGACTTTTCATTATCTAGCTTTCTGTTAAGATAAATTCTCCAAAAATCTCCAAAAATTTCAGAGTGAAAAAAAAGGTCCTTTAAAAATTGCTAGTGCTTATTTTGTGCACCACGTAAAGGCCTTTTTATGTGTAAAGGAGGTAGTCGGAAACGTGCAAGAATTGTGTACAATTGAGGTGGTAGATAACATGTATCACTTGATTAGGAAATTGTGGGTTAGTGACAATAAACAAGTTTAGGGCTTTTGTAGGGGAACAAACTCATTCATTGGAGATAAAAACAGTTTATAGATTTAATCCTTACTAACTTCAGCTGAAGCTTATTTATAGACTCTGAATGAGTTTCACTGCTATTTATTTATTGAATCTCAAGATATGCTGTACCTGGGCACCTCATAAACTTTTTTGCAACTTGGTGTACTATAATAATGTAATGTTATGCCCATTTCATAGATGGATAAGTGAGAAACAGAGTTTAAACTCCAAGTTCTCAGAAGCTTCTTGGGTACGTATATCTCATTTAGGCATCTCCATTCCTCTGAAGAAAATTGAAGATTTTAAATATTGGTTAAGCTAAAAATTCAAATTATCTTCAGTAGGTATAAGTCTAAATATCTTGGAAGATCTAGATCTAAACATCTAGCTGTGTGTTTTCAGGAGGAGCAGGAGCATACAATTTTCTTTACATTAAGGTGTCTTCCATTGTTAATTCAAAAATAATTTAAACAAACACCTTTCTGGAGATGCAAAGGAGGATCAAGAGTCATTTCATCCCAGCTAGATATGTTGAATGCTGCCATGTGTTGATTCAGGTATGTGAAAAAAGAGACGACCTTTGAAGTCTAAATAAAGGGAAGTATACCTGGGCACCAGAAGATTTTGTGCATGAATTGAATCTGGGTAACCTACTTTTAACTAATTTTAATTGGAGGCACCAAGCTAAGGGTGGACAGTGCTTCCTGCAATGGACTAAATGTCAATTTTACAGGAATTACCAAGGATGAAAACAAATAGCAACAAGAACAAGAAATATATTGAGGGTGACAAGAAAGACTCCACTGATGGTAAACATCAATAATATCAGAGGACATTGTTTCCTATATCCTGGAAAATTTAAGGAACAAAAGGAGAAAGAATACCAAATCCTCTCGAAAATCAGTCTTAACCCTGTAGTAGAAAAACAGGTTAAAAATAAATTATATGGAAGTGACCAACATAAGCAAATAGGAAATATTGTGTTACTACATGGAATCTTCTGGACAAATAAGATTGCTTGACCCAAAAGCAATTTCCAGAGAGTTTTGTAGTAAGGATGTCCTCTCAGTAGTAGACAAACCAAAATACCCAGGATGTAAACTACTCATGAAAGAGAGACATTGCACAAACTCTTACCTACAACACCTACTCAGCTCAAGATGTCAGATATAAAGGCCATATATAAGAAAATGCATAAAGCTCACACACGCATGATTGTGTCTACTCATACAGGAAGCCACTGGGACCAAAAATGCCTATGTAGGAAAAAATATGAGGCAGCAGATATTATTGTCCTTTAGTGGGAATGATCTTCTCTTTGAGAAAACTACAGGTTGCAACTGCTCACGCAAGGTTAGATAAAGCAGAAAAAGAAAAAAAGGAAAAGAGGAGCGGGAGCTGCAAATACAGGTCACGTAGACAGGAGCCTGCAGCAGCAGGTTGTCTGCAGAAGCTGAATAATCCTGGCCGTATGTCGGCGATAGTAATCCTGAAAAGCCGGGTTGACAGGCACGGTGAAATTATGCAGTGCTTTCTTTCTCTGTCTTTCCCATCTTCCCACTCCTCCAATTCTGTATATGTAAATCCACACTGTGTCCCTGTTTTTAATAAGATCTGGGAAGTAAGGTTGTTTTTAAAAATGTTTTGCCTTGGGTTCATTGTGTCAGTGAGATCTGAGAATCAGCTGTACAATGAAAACCTCTATTATTTGAGATACAACTCCGTGGCTTCTCTCAGGAGGGTTCTCTAATTAATATTGTCTTTAAAAACAAATTACTATTAAGGATTTAATTAACAGAGAGTACTGACATTTTTAGGTTTAAGCTGAACCTGTTTCATCAGTAAATACTTTCATCATTCTTTGTTCTTTCTCTCTTTCTGCACTTTCTACTTGACAGTAGAAATGGTTTGCTTTTTCAATTTAATAAACAGAAAATGTAGGTGATGTTTCAGATGCCCCTCTAAATATTTTTCTATGTGAGGAAAGTACATCAAACACTGGGATCAGATATTTTATTTACTTTTAACTAATTTTTCAATCTTGTGTGCTAAAACAGAAACACCTCCTCCTGGATTCTCTTACTTTTTCAAACTTACTCTTCCATTTCTTTCCTAGTTTTCCAGATAAAAGTTTTTGGTCTAGCACTGCTAGTACAAATTCAGCAACCTTTAAAGATCATTAAGATTTCACAGTAGACCAGATCAGCCTCTTTGCGTCAGAAGAAGCTGAATAGACATATTTCAGTTGTTGCCCTGCAGACACTGTGAACCAGCCTTCATTGCTCCATTTCTCTTTAAAAGAAAAAGGAAAAAAGAGAAGGCAGGTTTTCCAGCTGTTTCTGTTTTCAAATTTACCTATTTTCTCAGAAAGCTTTTCAGCAGGTCGTTAACAACTAGTCAGATTTCTCCAAATGAATATTGCTGTATTTCCATCTGTGATGTTTCTCTCATTCCTACTGTCTTATGTGGGTCAGACTCACCATCCATCTCATCATTATGTGGGTCAGACTCGCCATCCACCTCACCTCACAGTAGCGAGCACTCCGTCACACCCCGACACCACCCTTCTCTTCCCCATAAGATTTTCATCGAGAACAGCCACATATTCCGCTTGCTTTGTCCGGGCCAGCCATTCCCTCCCACGGTTGTCCTCTGTCTGGACACTTTCCTTCTGCCTTTCCGTTACACATCAACTGGGCATCTGTCCTCTTGGTCAGTCTGCTTCTACTTACCAATTTGTCTCCGACCTTTTGTTTGACCGTATTTGTTCTGAACTGATGATTGGCATTGTTTGGAGCTTTTCCCCAGACAGTTTTGGTGTCCTTACTATTAAGATGTATTTCTCCAGGGTGAAATCTTTCTTTCAGCAGCCTCTCCAGCCATGTAGGGTCAGACATCCCACAGCCCATCCTGTCAGTTAATGGAGAATCTCTAACATTTCCAAAGTTACGTGTAGATGTTGGAGTTTGTTTCCTTCATTTGCTTTGAGTTCGGGAATAAAAAAACTCACAGTCTTTGAAATCTCATGCTGTCATCCATAAGAGCCATCGGACACCCCTCATCACTGTTCTAGGAATTTTGTCATTTTTTCAGGCGGTATCACCCCATTCCCTCCCTTTGCCTTGTGTCCATTATTACTGAAGATCCATTTTTGAAAATAAAACTTGTTTGCGATTCCTGGGTTCTATGTGAGCAGTTTCTGTTTGCTGCTTCTTTTGTTTGTTCTTACCTCCTGTGAGTCTCCCTAGACTGGCTGGTGCCACTGCATTTTATGAATGGTATGGCTGGGTAATAGGAAGACACCATGTTTTTAAAGACATGCTGGTTATTTATCAAAACAATTATTTAAGACATTCAGTCTCCCCACTGTGCATACCAGTCATGCACACACCAGAAAACGCTCCTTTTGCAATCTCTGGTCCTGCCCCAACTTTCATTCAGGTGATTGAAATGAGATAAATAACTCAAAAAGTAAAGCATTTCATGTGGAGGGTTTGTCCTACATTCCAATAGCCTTGCTGTTATTAGGAAATCATTCAATTGAGAATTTCATTTTGGTCAGTGTCATCTCATTACAGTTAATCGCATCCCACATTGCTACTAAATTATTCTGTCACTCTTAATTTCCAGCATATCTCAGTGTTGTTATTTAGTATACGCATGCAGCACAGTGTCAGTGCTGTGCAGTTTTCTCAAGCTAGCTCGGGTACTGGGGAGCAGCCCAAATGTCTTAATACAATGCCCCGACCCAAGTATAATTCCTAATATATTCATGAGGCTCCCATGCAGGCTGAGTGTTATGGAAATGGGACAATAAATATTTAGTCTGTAAATCCAGCTGGTTTCACAGACTTGCAACTCTGTGATTTATCTCCTTTCTGTGTAGTTTTCTCACAAGATGATACTGATGTGGGCTGTGACGCTGGGAGTAATGCATAACGGGACACTGATCTGGGGCGTTTGAGACCTTGGTTTCAATCTGAATTTTGGGTGAGGGGAAACTGGGAAGCTGCTATGGTATATTAAGCTGAACAGTCCTAAAGGAGGCAGGGAGAAGAAGGGGTTATAGGCTCTGTCATCCCATGTCCTTCTCCAAGTAGGTCTGAACCTGAGTTCTATTTCTGGCTCAACAACTAACCTTATACATCACTTGGAACAACACAGTTCACCTCTCTGTGATAGCTTTTCTCCTATCCTTGGTCTGTCCTGTCCATTTAGATTGTTAACTATCCAGGATATTATGAATTTATACCATAACTAATGAAATTCAGTCTTCAGCCTGACTCTAAGCTGCAGTTTTTTCACTTAAAGCTTGTAGAAGTGAAGTATGCTGTCCTCTTGTCCTGTATTAATGCAATAATGAAAATAAAAAAACAATCACAGAGACATATAACATTAATTGTGAAAGTTGTAATTAGAAATTAGATGGTCTTTCTATGCTAAAATTCAGGAATGCTGTGGTAAGTTATCTTACAGACTCATAGAATCATAGAACATTTGGATCGGAAGGGACCTTTTAAGGTCATCTAGTCCAACCCCCCTGCAATGAGCAGGGACATCTTCAAGTAGATCGGGTTGCTCAGAGCCCCGTCCAACCTGACCTGGAATAATGGCACATCTACCACTTCTCTGGGCAACTTCTTCCAGTGTTTCACCACCCTCAGTGTCAAAAATGTCTTCCTTAGATCTAGTCGATATCCACCCTCTTTTAGTTTAAAACCATTAGCCCTTACCTTATTGCAACATATCCTTGCTAAAGAGTCTGTCCCCATCTTTCTTAGAAGCCCCCTTTAGGTTCTGAAAGGCTGCAGTAAGGTCTCCCCAGAACCTTCTCTTCTCCAGGCTGAACAACCCCAGCTCTCCCAGCCTGGCCTCCCAGCAGAGCTGTTCCAGCCCTGGAGCATTGCTGGGGCCTCCTCTGGCCCTGCTCCAACAGGTCCATGTCTCTCCTGTGCTGAGGGCTCCAGAGCTGGATGCAGCACTGCAGGGGGGTCTCCCCAGAGCGGAGCAGAGGGGCAGAATCCCCTCCCTCACCCTGCTGGCCACGCTGCTTTGGGTGCAGCCCAGGAGACAGTTGGCTTCTGGGCTGTGAGCGCACATTGCCAGCTCCTGTCCAGCTTTTCATCCACCAGGATCCCCAAGTCCTTCTCAGCAGGGCTGCTCTCCATCCCTTCATCCCCCAGCTTGGATTGATACCGGGGTTTGCCCTGACCCAGGTGCAGGACCCTGCACTTGGCCTTGTTGAACCTATGAGGTTCACATGGATCTATTCCTTGAGCTTGTCCAGGTCCCTCTGGATGGCATCCCGTCCCTCAGGTGTGTCAACCACACCACTCAGCTTGGTGTCATCTGTTTGTTGAGGGTGCACTTGATCCCACTGTCTGTGGCATTGATGAAGATATTAACGAGTACTGGTCCCAATATAGACCCCTCAGGGACATAACTTGTCACTTGTCTCCATCAGGACATTGAACCGTTGACCACTATCCTCTGGGTGTGACCATTCAACCAATTCCTCATCCACCCAACAGTCCACCCGTTGAATCTCCAGAAGGAGACACTGCCTCATAGGCCTCATGGACATGGGAGGTAATGATGCACAAAACCATAGGCAAACAAGTAGTAAATAGTAGTCTAGGTGGAGCCACCGGTTTTCTGTTCCTGCACCAGAAAATGAAAATACTTTCCATCACCCTATGACAAGCTCTAAACTGATAAATCAGCATCAAAAAACACAACCTAGACTGTGTCACAAGATAAGAGAAGGAATGGAGAAGAATGCCACAGTTTTCAATCCCTGTAATAGAAACAGTGCTAAGAAGGGATTTGTGTGTCTATCATCAACTTTGCCCTGAAAAAAATCACTCTTCTGTCTTTGTTATTACGAAATTTGAGTCCTGAGAAAAACAAGGAACCAGTAATAGTGTATGATTAAAGGAAGAGAATCGTGGTACCTTTCAAAATATTTTTGCCATAACAACAAAAGTTACGATCCATCACAGGGAAGATCACTACATGATGAAAAGAAGTACATGATTATTGACCAAACTATCTTCCAACTTCAATGTTAGTGCAATAACTTCACCACAAGTGCAGTGGTAAAGCTAAAAGAGGAGATGGGCTGAAAGAGTCTGAGTTAACAGTGTTCCTGCATCTGTAAGTGCTGTTTTCTCTGTCATAGCCACCTTGTCCTCATGACTCTGCACTCCTGCTTGCCCACAGTATCATAGGTGATTCTGGTCACCGACCACAGACTTCTAGCAAATGCTCATAGTGACTGTAAGTAATCGTCCCTCTATTGTTCACTGTTATTTGGCATCAGATTGTGGCAGTGGAATGCATAACTAGCTCTCTCGGCAGTCTTGCCCCTTGTCTGATAAGTTCAGTCACCTTGAGCAATCCCGGACCTGAAATTTGCTTTTGCCTCCATATATAAAAAGCCTCAAAGTGCCTCTGGGAAAGGAGGTGACTGGGAGGAGAGAGGCCAGCAATGCGGGAGCCCTCAGGGTGGCTGTATCCTTGTCCCACTGTTGAATGTTATGTGACTGACTCTATTGTCCCACAGATCTCTTGGCTGGTTGCTGGGTGCTGGACCCTCGCAGGCAGCCTGCGGCGGTGCCTCTGCAATGGTGCAGAGGTGAAACACCTGTGGTTGTCTTAACTACCGGATGTACAGAAAAGCATACATTTCTGAGATAAGTGTTTGACATCCATTTTGTGGATACCAATTCCACTAAAAATTGCCATCCTAGCAAAATGCCCAAGAATGGTCCCTCTCCATGATCCATGATCACTCCATGATCCCTCCATGATCTCTCTAGACCCAACTCTGGTACTGTCTTCCAGAGCATGATTAGAGCACATAGATAAGGAGTGTAACCTTCCCTGATGACACTAGGAACCTAAAGGTAGACAGTGAGAATCCTCCCTGTTGTGCCTGCTCTCTACTTAGCATTAAAGTTTTGCATGAACTCTGCAGACTCAGGGACATTTGTCTGAGCTATTATTGTATTATGACATAAATATATTTTTCCTTACTGTCATAGGGTTGCTTACTACGTCCTGCCCAAGGGATGCTCTGAGGTTGTGTCCTTTAAGACTGGTGACCTCTGTGGACAGAACCTATTCCAGGACTGCTCCGTGAGCTATTCTTTTGCTGGGCTGTCTAGTTTTCCATCTTGTGGCTTTGTTTCAATCTAACCAGAAAATTCAGGTTATTACAAACATTGCAAGTCAGTCAGGGCATGCAGCATGAAAAATACATGTGCATGCCCCAGCATACTACAACCGTAAATGTATGATGTGCTCAGCAGTGTTAGAGCAAAATATTTGTTGTCTAAAAACAAATAGTGCTGACCACTCCAGTTCTCCCAGATAAACCTTGCAATTTCTCTGATGATAAATCTTTTGCTCTTACTCTGTCATTGACACTGGCTGGCCTAATCAGCTCGGGGCACATTTTAACTCTCTCCTAGACAATTCAATCAGTCCAATGGCAGCTCTTTTCAAGCTGACATTTCTTGCATAACAAAGACACTAAAAAATGCACCCCAGAGCTACCTTGTCAAGGAGGAAAAGCCCGGACTTGACTTCATCAGAAAAATTCTGCGAAAATGAATAAAGAAATGAAACACTGCAAAGTCGTGAGATATAACTGGTGAGGAAAAATTTCTTCTTGTGTTCCATGGTTTCATTCTGATGAAGAAAACAGAAAACAATTGCAGAAGCAGTGAAGGGGAAGGGAGCTAGAAATGAAAACAGCTCTGCTAACAGTAATTTGCATGTTTCTGCCACTTTTTATCTAATGCTTTCTATCTGCTTTAGAAGTCTCACTATGCTACTGTGGAGAAAACGATTTAATGTTATTTTTATGGATGAAAACTGAGGTGAAATTGAGGAGAAACTGAGGGAGACTGAAATTGCTGAAGGTCACACAAGAAACTAGAAGCATACTAGGCAATGTAGTGAAGAGTCTTTTTTTTCTAGTTCTTTCTACTACTGGAATGTCTTTTTTATTGTTGTAGTTTAAAAATATGATGGGTTGTACCTGAACTAATACGTGGAAAGAAGCAGAACAATCTTTTTCTTTTCCCTTCCCACTGCATTATCAATAGGTGTTGGATGTAATCCAGTCTTTTATGTTCCATGGAATAAGTGCTGAATCTCACAGAAGTCCATATGTGCGAGTGATATAGATACCTGATTAACATTATGCATCATGTATCACACCAATTTATTTAAGTCTTCTGGGTTGAGTCAAATGACCTTGTATTTGCTGTGGACAAAGTGCTTGTATAGGACATACATAGCATAGCTGAGATAACAGGAAAGGTTGGACTAATTGCCTCAGGGCTCCCAGCCTGTACAAAGTTGGTGAAGATGGACTAGGATTGAACAGGATTGTTGCCACCCTATGTACCCAGCTCTGGGTAGAGCTGGCCTAAACACAGGAATAGGAAGATAGGCCGGTTTACATTCATCTGGGAGGGAAGAGGCACATAGGTTAAGTGGTATGAATCACCAAGGAATTGATTTAGGTTTGGATCCTTCACAGTCCTATGCCTCCACTGCATCTGAGACGGCTGATTTGACACGTGGCCTAAAAATAATGTACTCTCAAGATCCGCTTTATGCTATCAAACTCACTTGGTGAGCATCCGGCGCTGTAGAATAAAATTGCAGTCTCCTTGATGGCTCTTTGGGGCTATTACATATTTGATGGAGACAGTTTCATACTTGGTGGGATGATATTAATTTTTCCACTGTGAATGGTTCTTTATGTTGATGAGTTTCACATTTTATGTACTCCATGTGACAAATACAAACCACAGGCACTGCGACCTAAAAGTAGAAACTAGACTTGAGACATCCCCTGTATTCCTGTATCTCTGAACAGATTTTTCTTGACAGTCCATTAGGAGCTTCAACTTTTTTTTTTTTACTGGATATTATTTTCTTGTCCTGTAGAAGATTTCACTAAATAAATAAATAAATCCTAAAAGTTTTTACCTAAACTTTATTATAAATGTTATTCTCAAATAACCATAAATATTCTTCTTCTTCTGAAGTGTCATCAGGGTATGAAATCTTGGTGCTTAAGGGCTTAAGAGGCATATGAAGAAAATCTGGTTATTTTTATTATCTTCTGCCAAACTGTTAAACCTGACAAATCAGATTACCTTTTGTAAGCGTGCACTAGTTAGAACACATTTTTATTAGCCTGTTCCTCATACTGTCACCATTTCAGTTCAACTGGACAAGAAAATAAGCATTAGATACATGTATTGCATTAAAGAAAATTGGACAGCAAAAGAAGTGTGGCAAAACCAGTCTCGCTCATACATACTTTCATTGTTTCCTTTAGCACAGTGGAAAACTCCTTATTCAGATTGATCCATGTGCCATGTCTCTCATCCCCTTCCTGTTAACAAATCATCCTACAGCATGTCCCCAAGGAGCATTTGGCATTTATTTTGCAGAAATTCTCAACATTATGGAAAAAAGATTTTCCTCTATTTTATGCCCATTGACGTGTAATTATTTTTTTTCTTGACTACAAAGCCGGTACAACTCAAGAGGTATTTCCAGCCTATGTGACCGGGTTCCTCTTTGGAAAGTAGGGGGTTAGAATAGAGATGAATGAAATCCAACTTTGACAATTTTTTTTTTAAATTTTTTGGTGGGGGATAGCACATGCCAGGGCTTTCATGGGAGCTGAATAACCCATACAACTGGTGACAATGTCTCTCAGGGCTTCAGCTCAGCCTTTACCAAATTGTTGCTCTTCTCTGAGAATTCAAAATTAAATAAGGGACTGATGCTTTTTAAGTCATAGCATGTTCTGACATAGGGGAACACTAGAATTACCAGTATTAATCATCCCCTTCTGGAAAACATACTAAGCCATATAGAGCTGCTTCAGAGGGCTCCTTACAGTACAGATTTGAGTGGCCAGGAGTTCAATTGGTCCTTATACAAAAAGGGTTGATCGAGCTCCTAATTTTGTCAGTGGTGAATTCCCACTGAAATCTTGGTAAAGACTCTTGCCCTAAAAGATGTTTTCTGCACTGTGTTATCTGAGCTTACCACTTTTTTTTCAGTTCTTCATCAGTTTTCACTGGCTTGTTACACACTTTGGCAGTTCAGGGTCTACACCCTTGTATTAGAAGAGGGCTTCAAGTTGTTATTTAAAAGCTTGCCCTAGAATGCAGAGATAAACTTCAATCTCGACCTTACTAATTGCCTTATGCAAAGCCTAGGCAAAGATTCCCATAGGCGGTAGGAGAGTGCCACTTTGAAGCTTGAGGTCCTCTACACAACATGTGTGTCTCAGCACCTGAAGATCCCATTGAATCCCACTGAAGGATCCAGCAGATTTTGCAGTAGGGAGGGGTATTCTTTTACTTGGAAATAGAAAAATAAATAACCTCAGTGTCTTTTTTGACTTGCTAAGTTTAAGTTGCAGTGTTTTTCTTGTTCTTGATATTAATTGCAGCCAGAAATGGGCAACATGACAGATATCATTACTGTACAAATCTTCCGAATAAAGTGCATACAGAGGATAATATGGCCATACAAACTGAATTCGTCACAACCAATGTTGTTACTCTGAATGCCAAAGCAACGAATAGTGGGTGGCATCTTCTGTAGCAATGCCAGTATCTTTGACACAAGCTGAATGTAAACGTGTACTGGCTTTCTAGTTCCTCAATGAATGACAAAGGTAAAAATGATATCTTGTGTAGGTGACTTGGGCATGTTATTTACCATAAGTTTCTAGGGTTAAATAAACAAACATTTGTCCTGGAAAAGAAAGATTTCATAACTGTTTATTTGCCAACAAATGAGAGCTTTTGCAAGGCAATGAGACTGTGAAGAAATGCTCTTATTATGTGTGAAATGTTCCCAAAACAGGAAAAGAAACTGACTCAGATGAAGCAAACAGCTCGGTCATATGATACCCAGAGCTACTAACTGTGGTGGAAGCAGAATTTAGTCCTTTGGCTTTGAAATACAGCACAACTCTCTAATAGCTCCAAATGTTATGAGTGGTAATTAGAATGTCTTACAGTTAGTACAGTAGTGTGCCAGGGCTTAGTCATTGATCCGGACCTCACTATGTTACATTCAGTTAAAAAAACCCCAGAACATCAAGCAACTCCTCTTCATCACAACTGGCTCACAGCACCGGGCGGGAGGAAACACATGGGGGTACAGAGATGGGGCAGCATATGCAAAGCAGTGCGACTGTTCATTACACCACGTAGAGCTAAAGAGAGTTTATGGAAGGATTTTGAAAGCATCAGGGTTAAGTTGTTGGAAAGATATGGATAAACATAACAGGGGAAAAGGGCAAAGACATGGAAAGCAAACAACAGAGGCTGGCACCATCAGCCAGTCTGAGACAGGAGCTGACACTTCAATACCACCTGAGGAATTTTCATTCAAGAGCAAGCGGCCTAAAAGATGAGAAACTTGGAATGGGATGATTAATTTCCATTTCCTGTGATGGAAAATGGAAATTGATAGAGTTGTGTAAAGGGGCTGCTTCTGGAAAGAAGCAGGTTAAGGAAAAGAATCTTTTTTTCAGCCTTCTTAAAGGCTGAGGGCCTTCAAGGGCCAGAGAAAAGAAGGTTACAATGATCAAAATGTGAGTTGACAATAACTTGCTGAATGTTTTATGTGTGTGATTAGGATGGGAAAGATCAAGACTTAAAGATGTTGTAGGAGACACAATTGAACCTGGATAGAGAAGTTGCAGACATCTGACCTCCACCCAGCCATGTGACCTGATGTGTATGTGCTGTGCAGGATATTGCTGGCTGATGTGGTGGGGGAAAAAAGATGCTTTGTGTACTCTTGTGCACTCCCAAACCCTGTGCCATACAGAAAGAATCTGAAAAACTTACATATTATGTGCATGTAAGGAACAAGACATAAAAAGTAGAATAAAATGCCCCAATTTGTATGCCAAAGTGACCTATAGGAGAGGAGTAAATCCACTGTAACATTATCTGTTGTTCATTATTGAGGTAATATGTTTTTGTCTTGAATAATTATTCAAATACTTATTCAAATGTATCTGAAGCCTGCTGCAAATTAATAATTTTTACTGACAATTCATTGTTTTTTTCTTTAAAGCCTTTGAGACCTGACTGCAGAATAGAAACAATATGGTGTTTCTGTACGACTGTATGTAATACGAATATAAGTACTGAACATTTTACATGAAGGACTGATGGAAAAACAGAGAGGATTATTTCTTGAGACTTTTACCCATTACTGAAGACTGATAACTGTACAGAAGATGGAACATAGGACTTGTTCTTGAATTTCTTATTAATTTGAAAGAGGAACAAAGTCTCTGATCTTGCATTTACGCATTGTACAGTATTACTCATAAGTGTAATCCTCATTTATTCTTATGAAAATGCTCTTTACCATAGTAACCCATAAAACTGTTTAAGGTCATACCCTAAAATAATACAGTCTGGTTTTGCCAGCATTATAATAGAAAGTTCTTTCCTTGGAAGTGGGTACTCTTTGTGTCAGTGGATTTGTTTACTGGAGTACTCTATAATACAGACTGGAGAATTTACTCCACCGGGCATAGTGAAGCTTATGGCTAACTCTTACTAAGAATCTAGCTTGTGTTTTCCTACTTCTAGGCCAGGATTTACTCTTGTTGCTACTTCTAATCTGAAGAGTTTCTGCCTTTGACTCCTTGAACATGATGCTCTGGGGTTTTTTTAATTGACAATTAAAAATTATTTTAATTGTAACTGAGGTTTGTTCTTTGTGATAAAATTCAAGAGGTTAAATCACATCTTTGATGTCAGGGCTAAGCTGTGTCTTTGATCTGTAAATAGGGGCAGTAAAACTGAGAGCTCCTCACTTGTGTTTGTGAGTAATTACTGTACATTAATCTGAATTCAAGTCAAATTCGCATTGCTATATTAGCATACCAAAGGCTTTCAGAGTAGGATATTACTTGGCTAGGAGTTAACTATTTGAGATGAGCCTGCAGGATGCACACAAAGTCATAGTGTAAATGTAAGCAAAAAGAAATCCTAACCAGCAAATCTCCCCAAAATGTACCAAAAAAAAGAGAATGCTTTGGATTGGGAAGGCAAATGCCAGAATTATTCTGAATCTGGTTTTTATGGCACTGAAATTCATAAAAGTTAATAGCTGGAATCTTGAAATACAGTCAATATAAAGTCACATTTACAGGGCATTGGATCAAATTCAGAATATATATATCCAAACTCAAAATATACATATACAAGATACACAGGCATGAAGTTTCTTACTAGGCTATGCTGCTTTTTTTTTTTTTTTTTTGCGCAGCATAGGCCAAATGAAAATAAGGAATGATGCTACATCTCAGCATCTGTTTTTTTTAGTGGAAGTTAAGATGGTCCATGTTTTGTTACCTATTTCTAATTTGGGTCCATCCTGTCAAATTTCTTGCTTGCTCCAGATGATTATTATGGCTTTAGAATGTCAAGAAGGATAGAAATTTCACTATCCCAGTATGCTCTAACTGGGTGTGATTAAAAAACATTTAGGAAGAGAGGGTGTATGGTGCAAACCACCTCAGGCTGCAGAGGAAACTGAACCCATGTTGCCACCTCCAGGTCTGGAACTCAAGGTGATGGTGATGATGTTGACCTGAGTCAGTCATATGTGCAAAAAGAAATGTCATGTGTTCTTGTGTGGTAATGGAATGATGGTCCTTGCCTAAGCCACCAGGATGGGACTACCAGGCAAAGCTTTCCTTTCAGTGTTTACTGTTGAGTGTTGTCAGTTCAGTGTGTAGAGGGCTGTGAAACTAAGCACCGAAGCACTGAGCTCTACTGACTCCTGTATACAAAAACTGAGGTCTCCACCTGAGATCATGAATTCCATTTCCAGAGCTGTCTAAAATCTAGTGGGGCAATGCTGAGTGTCATGGCACCTGAGCAAGGCTCTTGGAAAATCTGGACTTAAGCTGATATTGTGAAGTATTAAAATGAATCTTATGGAGTAATGAAAATAAATGTTGCTGATGACTGAAAGCACAATTGTTTTCTAAGTCAATGCCTTGAACAGAAGAGAAGAAACCTAAAGAAATGATGAATAAAATCAGCTTAGCATGGAAGCGACTCTATTCTTTTCTGCAACATGGCTTGTAATCTTTTGAAAATAAATGAGCCCCCACTGTTGAACATTATGGAGAAGCAGTAATGGACATATATCGTTCTGCTGGGGATCATGACAATATATTAGGCTAAATCACAATTTCTAAAAAATGAAAGAAAATTAAATAAAAAGACAAAATCAATTAATGTTTCAAAACTCTGTAAACCTGCCAAACTTAAATAAAAGTTAAAATAAAACAAGAGAAAAGCCTGATTCATTACTTGAAATGTAGGTCATTTTCTTTGTCCTCTGTGAGTGATGACTTCTTGTGCGCGTTGTTTGCAGTTATTTATAAGTCTATAGATTAGACACTTTAAGTTCTTTTTGTCAGCTGTCCTGAGAGATTTTACTATGAAGACTCAGGGGGGAAAAAAAAGAAAATTAAACCATCTCCTGGGAGAATAATCAATTTTTCACTTAGACAAATTTTAGCTCCTACATACGTTTTCCAGATGCCTGTTCAATACAATTATGTGCCTCGGTTAGATAAAGCTTTGAGTAGTAATATATGGAAAGTGTATGTGAAAACCCTATCCAAACTTAAAAATCAGAACCTGCTTATCTACTGCGTATAATATACTGTCTTCCAGGGAAATTGACTGATTTTGCATTTTTGGCTCATACAAGTTTCAGCCTAATAAAACGTGTATAATTGGTCTTCAGTTTATCTTCAGTGGGTTTTAATTTTCTCCTCTGCTATCCCAGTTTTATGCTCACATTTCTTTACTAATGTCAACATACGAAGGAAGCATTAAGAGGGAAGGAGGAACTAACTAGAAGAATTTAAAATTAGAGAAACTGACTTTGCAAAAGGAACACAAATTATGTATGGAGCCAACGAAAGTTCAAGAATGGTCAACTGCACATTAAAGTAAATGGTTCTGCCACTGCAGAGGTTCATTAGTTGAGATAGGCTTTATTACACAAGACATCAAACTGTAATTCCTTCCCTATAACTAGAACAACATGGATCTATGACAAATAGAGCAACAGGCCTTTTATGTGTTTATTTTTGCTTTTATTGCAAGAATGTTCATTAAATAATATAGAAGTCTAAACTGAAACAGCTATGGTATGTGCTAGATTATTCCTCATTGCATGAATCATTGTAATTATCTTTATACTTAATGAAACTCAGTTGCAATGTAAAATATATGAGCTTAAATCTCTTTATCTCAGCAGTGGAGTAGTCCATGAGAGCACATGCAGTTAGTAACAGAAGCTCAGATGTCCAGCGTAAAATTAATAAACCACCATTTCTCAATCATTTTCTCTATATCTTTGTGTCTTTAATTTAAAATATGCAAGAGACTTTGCCTTCTTTCCTTAGACAACACTTCCTATCTCACACCAGAAAAATAACCTTATCTTATTAAATACAGAGAAGCCAATGTTTCAGCACTGGTTCATGGGACTATCTCATAAAATATTTCCGAAGTCTTATAATTAAGACCATTTTCCTGCATTTTATAACTCATATTCACTGGCAATATTAAAGTTTAAAGCGGATAATGTAACTGGAACACATATGAAAAATGTGGAGGAGTACCTTGAATCTTTTAAAGCATTTCACATGTATTCACAATTTACCAGAATGGATAACTGTCCTGGAGAGGGTGAGAAATTGCATCCTCCTTGGCTACACCAGTCTATGTGAATGCGTAATCTGGGTCAGGATTTTGACTGACTGAGCTCTGATAGTTTGTTTCTTAGTTGCAAGGATACTATTAGCTCACACACAGCTTCCCTTTGATCATATGTAAAAGTATTCTGTTTTTGAGACTGTTCTTGCACACCTTGAAATACATTTCAGAGCCATGTTTCCGAAACTTTGTTAGCATTCTTCATAGAGTCACCAGGCTTTGAAAATGGAATAAAATCTCTTCTTTTTATATCTGCTTTTCACCTATTTCATATAAACCTTTCTTATCTGACTACTGTTGCAGAATGATCTACTTTTGTAGGAATAGATCACCTCTCTTAATTTGTCCCTTTCAACATTTCCTTCCTCAAATTGTCAGTACAGGGCATGTTCTTGTCATCATCACCCTACTCTGCTATCTCTTTTGTCTTTGCTTTTAAAGATTTTAATCATTTACATCAACCCCACCTCTTACTTTTTTATATCAGGCACAGATTTTTAATCTACACCTTTTCTTTCTTGTATAATCTATTAGACTCTATGTTTTGGTAGTAACTCTGGGTTTTTTTCTATATAAAGGGGTAAGGAGAAGAACTTTTAGTTAAAATGAATAAAACTATCTCCTTGCCTTCCATCTAATCCTTTCTTCTTATTTATTTATTGCCTGTATCAGAGATAGTGTGGCCAGCTGGAGGAGGGAAGTGATCGTGCCCCTGTACTCGGCACTGGTGAGGCCGCACCTTGAATCCTGTGTTCAGTTTTGGGCCCCTCACTACGAGAAGGACATTGAGGTGCTCGAGTGTGTCCAGAGAAGGGCAACGAAGATGGTGAGGGGTGGCTTAGGAGACCTCATCGCTCTCTACAACTCCCTGAAAGGGGGTTCTGGTGAGGTGGGTGTTGGTCTCTTCTCCCAAGTAACCAGCGATAGGACGAGAGGAAATGGCCTCAAGTTGCACCAGGGGAGGTTTAGATTGGATATTAGGAAAAACTTCTCTACAGAGAGAGTGGTCAAACGTTGGAACAGGCTGCCCAGGGAGGTGGTGGAGTCACCGTCACTGAAGGTGTTCAAAAAACATGTAGACATGGCACTTCGAGACATGATTTAGTGGGCATGGTGATGTTGGGTTGATGGTTGGACTTGATGATCTTAAAGGTCTTTTCCAACCTTAATGATTCTGTGATTCTGTGATTCTGTGATATCAAATGCTGTGGTTCCAAAAGCTACTGTAAGATTTCCAAAGTTTCTTCTGCTGGACTATTGTAAAATTCTCTTTCTTCTCAAATGAGAATAGGATGAGGATCTAGATCTCCAGTTTGCCAAAAATTATATGTTTGGTTTTGGTTCAGCTTCAGTCTGGATTGGAATATCTTTTAAATATCTGGTGATTTAGAAACTTCCTGGATCCTGCAACTCTTCATTAAAATTGATTTTTTCATCACAATTTTCACAGCTTGAGCAATTGACAATATCAATGTTAGAGACTTTTGAGGTTTTCAGGTGCTGGAACAGAGGCATGAGGAGTGCAGAAAGAACTCCCTCCACACCCTGCTTTGAACTTAGTGAAAGTCTGTCAAAACTTAGACATGTCAAATGAAGTGAAATGTTTTGGGTTCAGCAATTTTTTTTTTTTTTAAGATTGTTTAAATGAAAAATGTCTGGAAAGTTTTACTCTTTCATCCCAATGTCACTTTCTAATATTTTTATTTCTTGGTATGTTTTGTTATCATTTGACATGCATCTTGATTCTGATATTCCAGAACGGTAAGTTAAATAATGAGTATCTACCGTGAATACTGAGGAAATAAAGGATATAAATACATTGTTAGTATTATGAGAGATCAATAAGGACATGTTGCTGTTGCAAACTTATTAAACTGGCAACTCAAACATGATTGACTAAATACTTTGAAACAATTATATATAAATTCAGTGATCAAAGAAAAAAACAGTATTCATGATTAAGATACTTGCAGTGAGAGAAAAAAACAGTGTAGAAACGACAATGGATAACACATATCAGGTAAGATATCTTGCTGGGTCTTGGCACTACTGCTTGCAAAATAATTTATTTGTAAAATGCAATGCTACTGGAAATATCTTATTTGTCCAACTTTATTCACTACAAAATGTTATGTATAGGAAAACTGTGAGGTTGTTTTTTAAAAACTTATTTAAGTAAAGTTTACTGTATATTTTTTCATTTATAAGAGCTCTGATTTGCATATGTACATACTACTTATCACATTAACTACAAATTAGTTATGAAAATGAAATGGTGTCATTAGATTTAGTGCTATGTATGATCCAAACATATACAGAGCACTTTTAAAATATGTACACAGCCAGCAAAATCATATAAAACTCTTCAATTATTTTAATCACTTATGACCTATAGATTTTTATTTAAAACCATGGAATCATAGAATAGTTTGTGTTGGAAGAGACCTTTCAAGGCCATCTAGTCCAACCCCCCTGCAATGAGTCAGGACATCTTCAACCAGATCAGGTTGCTCAGAGTACCATCCAACCTGACCTGGGATGGTTCCAGCGATGGGGCATCTACCACCTCTCTGGGTAACCTGTGACAGTGGTTCACATGGCTGAAACCAGGACAGTTGGCCTTCTGGGCTGTGAGCGCACATTGCCGGCTCCTGTCCAGCTTTTCACCCGCCAAGACCCCCAAGTCCTTCTCCATGGGGCTGCTCTCCATCCCTTCATCCCCCAGCCTGTACTGATACCAGGGGTTGCCCCAACCCAGGTGCAGAACCCCGCACATGGTCTTGTTGAACTTCATGAAGTTCACATGGGTCCACTTCTCTGACTTGCCCAGTTCCCTGTGGATGGCATCATGTCCATCAAGCTTGTCAGCCATGCCATTCACCTTGGTGTCATCTGCAAACTTGCTGAGGGTACACCAGCAAGTTCTACCAACATAAATAATATTGAAGGTCTAGCATCAATTTAAGTGCTCATGCAGACTTTATGCTAAAATTCTACTTAGTTACTTTTAATTACACTGATTTTGTACTAACCTCTGCAGGGATTTCGGTAGGTGTTTTGGGGTCAAGACTTGCAGTTGTCGTAAGCCTGGGAGTGAACTCTATTAAATTTATAGAGATGTTTGTAATCTCAAACTTTCAATCATGCCTACAAATACCAAAAACTGAGCTAAATTTTTTTATAAATCCTAAGATATTATTTTTATAAAAAGATTACTGAACATCAGCTCTCTCTTATAGCTGTGTATTTAAAGGGCCGTATATTTGAAAGGGATCTGAATTTACTTAGCACACAAGCCCAACAGACTGATACATTTACTGATCCACTCAAATACAGGTATTTTCATAGAGTTAGACATTGGACGGTATTCTCTTTGCTGCCTACACATTTTTAATATGATCTGAATACATGCTGATTTAATGTTAAAAGTTGTGGAGTCAGCAGGAGGGACAGGATTCCAGAGAGTCTGAGAGAACATTCTTCATGCCCAGATAGAAACTTTCCAGAAGGTACCACTTTCCCCTACTTTTAAGAAGATTCAGTATCAGAGGCTAGTTAGAAGATGCACAGACCCATTAAATGAGGAAATCTGACTAAATCTCCTCACAGCTGTTGTGTCCCTCACCTTTCCCTCCACTATCTTCTTGATGACTCTCTAAGTGGAGGAATCTCCAGTCAAGATTTACCTAGACTGGCTTTTCTCCTGTCTTCCTACCACAACATTGCCCTTTCTTACCCACTTCTGCTGACAAAAACAGCTTTACCTCCGCGCCTCATTCTTAGGGCAGCAAAAGTGCCTTTACCTGCCTTTCTAGGAAGCCCTGAGCTACTGGTGGCCTTTGGAAACAGTTGTTCAAATGGCAGATGTTCACATTGAAGCAGTTGTGTTCATGACAGTGGTAAAGTTTTTGCTTGTAAAAAGAATTTAACCACTGGGAAGTGCCTTCAGTTTTTACAGACTGATGACTGATGCTTCAGAAATCAACATAATTTGGGCTGATTTCCTCGTAATAAGCGTTCTTTTTTTTGTACCTCTCTTAATAAGGCTACAGTGGTACTGACATAATATTATTTCTAAACATGAGAGCTAATATTTGAAGGAATTAACTAGAAAAGCAAATTGATATTATTTTGTGAAGGCAAAGATGTACTTATCAAAATACCTGCAGGCCCCAAACTCCGCATCTCTGGGCTTATCAGGATTTTTCATGTACAAATATATCTGCAACATCTTTAATTTCAGCCTGTAATCTATTTACTTGGAAAAACTAATGCCAAAGCGTGGTCTGCTTTGAAAATGCTACTCTGTAAAAATGGCAATGAGAAAGTCCGTTGTCAATAATTTACATATCAAACATCCAGTTCTCAAGTACTCAAGTAAAAAATGCTTGTTAGTCTTCCAAATGGCAGCAGTGTAAACACCACCAGAGGTCCTGAGAATTATGTTTTTATGCCACTAATAATCCCTTCACAAGTGCCTAAGTCTTGCTACTGAGTTTTGGAAGAGCTTAGCTCATTGTCTTAGACTTAGCGACAAACTCGTAACTAGCTAAAGTTAGGAGAAAATCCAGTCCTGGCGGGTTTATATGCTCTGAGCCTTTCATGTGAATATAAAGAATGTCTTCCCGATAAATCAGAAGGTATTGTTTTTGGACAGGTAGCTTGCAGAGAAGAATCTCCTGAAGGGAAAAAGCTTGATTCATTATCCAGGTTTATTTGAACTAAGACCGCACTGCAGAGACAGCCTCTTGCTGTTCTCTCTTACGCCATGTTTTAAACATGAGATTAAGGCTAGATTTACTAATAAAAAACCAGAAAGCGTTATCCAGATTTCCAAATGCTGTTACATAAAATATTAGGCAATATTGAAAAGTATTTGTAAAAATACTTTAGATTTGTGAGTGCTAGAGAGGAGGTTCTATAAAACAGAGAGCCATTATATATTTAATTGCTATGTATGAATATCTGGTGAATTCTAATTACATCAGTTCAAGACAAATGCATGTAGTCTAAAAACTCTGACAAAGCACATGAAATAATTTTGTTTGTCCAAAAATAGTGCTAATGCCTCATAGTTTTTATGGGGCAATAGTTGTTTTTTTTTCCAAAATATCATTTTTTCCTCCCTTTCTTACAGTTTCCAATAATCAGACTTATTATTGTTTCAGAATGAAATTTCCATTTATGACTTTTGTCATGTTCCTCAGGTGATATGTTCTAATTCATTAATTTAATTTCAATATTTAGCTAACGTTTGTGCATATCTTTGACAAGGAATGCTGAGTAAGCCAGTCAAAATTTTGGTCACTCACATCCTTTTGTCGTGGGTTAGGTCAGGACAGACTAAGCACATGCATTAATTACTGTGCAATAACAGGATCCATGTGAAGGAGTTTTTGAGTATTTACTGCCTCTGTGACAAAGTGATTGTTAATGTGTAGAACAATGCACAATTACAGAAACATGGTTACCTCTAATTTTCCTTTCCTGGTTTGCTGGAGTGGTGGTTGTTGGAGGTCAGGAGGAGCAGGGTCCTGAGCTTGTCAGCTCTGGCCATGTGAGCTTGGTCCCCAGGTGTCCCTGGTGGTCCTCCATGGTCAGATGTTCCCAAAGGTGGGGTCATACCACCACCACGTTGGGCAAAGGTGGGTTTGTCAGTTGGACAGGATCTTCCAAATTTTTTGATTTTTACTCTTTGGTGGACGGCCCCTACGTGTTGTCCATTGATTGGTGTAATGAGTCTCTGGGCAAGTATTCTTGTATCATTTTAGTTCTATTTCTGCCAGTTAAGAGTTTGGGATTGGTTTTGGGGGGTTTTTTTGTTTGTTTCTTAAGGTCTTTTTTTTTTTTTAGGTTTGGAGGTTTTAATTTTTTTTTATAAACGGCTGTCTAATTGTGCTTTATCTGACAATAGTTATATCCCTAACATAGCAACATTCTGAAAGTCAAACTGCAGGCCTCTAGCATCAGCCTAATTACTGGAGTAATGCCAGCTCAGTAGGCAAAGACACCTTTCAAAGCTTAATTAGCTATTTTCATATAAACTAACTAAGGGTACAGAAGTTTAACCAGACATGAGAGAAAAAGAGATGGACTTCAGGATGCAAGCATTGCCCAAGCTCAGGATCCAGATACAGGTCTCACCTCTGGGATTCAGTTCCCAGCTTTACCTTAGATTCCCTGGGTAAACTTGGCCAAATCACTTACCCTCCTCATGGCTTTGTCCCTGCCTCTTAAATATGCTGCTAAGAAATCTTTCTTGCTCCAAAGCTTTCTACTATCAACCTATCATCAGGTGAGTCCATCATGACATTGTACACTGTCTGGTACAATCACTTCTGGGGAGCAGAAAAACCTCCCTGTAATTCATACAGGAAGCATACGGGTATCATTTATTCCATACAAATTCTACAAGCATAGACATGCACAATTTGGGAAGAGAAGGATAAACAAGATTTTACTCTTTTTATGATCTACAGAATTGCAGTATCTCTTAAATAGAAAGTATTAAGGGGGAAAAGAAAAACAGAAACAACAAAAGGCACAATGTTATCCCGCAGCTGTAGATGTAAGCAAGCGTCGCTCCCTCTGTAGAGAGATTTCTGTGCTTTGTTTATGAGAGGAGTGAGATTATTTGGAATTCTTTGTGACAATGCACCCAGGGAGGCTAAATGGCATTACATCTTACTGCAAATGACCCCATCTCCAGGTACTGCAAAGTTCATAAAATTCACACTGCTTGAAAGGAAATACGAAATGTAAGATTTGATTTCAGATGCTTCCTTCTCTTTCTCATAATTTTTCCTAATCACATACTTTTTACACTGAAATATGATTATTTGTTTTCCTGAAGAATCACAGAATCACATAATCACTAGGTTGGAAAGGACCTTCAAGATCACCAAGTCCAACCATTAGTCCAGTGCCACCATTGTCCCCTAAACCATGTCCTGAAGCGCCACATCCACATGTTTTTTGAACACTTCCAGAGATGGTGACTCCACCACCTCCCTGGGCAGCCTGTTCCAATGCCTGACCACCCTCTCAGTGAAGAAATTTTTCCTAATATCCAATCTAAACCTCCCCTGGCGCAACTTGAGGCCATTTCCTCTTGTCCTATCACTAGTTATTTGGGAGAAGAGGCCAACACCCACCTCGCCACAACCCCCTTTCAGGTAGTTGTAGAGAGCGATAAGGTCTCCCCTCAGCCTCCTCTTCTCCAGACTGACCAACCCCAGTTCCCTCAGCCGCTCCTCATAAGACTTGTGCTCCAGACCCCTCACCAGCTTCGTTGCCCTTCTCTGGACACGCACCAGCACCTCAACATCCTTCTTGTAGTGAGGGGCCCAACACTGAACACAGGATTCAAGGTGCAGCCTCACCAGTGCCGAGTACAGGGGCACGATCACTTCCCTACTCCTGCTGGCCACACTATTCCTGATACAGGCCAGGACGCTGTTGGCCTTCTTGGCCACCTGGGCACACTGCTGGCTCATGTTCAGCCGGCTGTCAACCAGCACCTCCAGGTCCCTTTCCGCCGGGCAGCTCTCCAGCCACTCCTCCCCAAGCCTGTAGTATTGCCTGGGGTTGTTGTGACCCAAGTGCAGGACCCGGCACTTGGCCTTATTAAACCTCATACACTTGACCTTGGCTCATCGATCCAGCCTGTCCAGATCCCTCTGCAGAGCCCTCCTACCGTCCAGCAGATCAACACTCCCACCCAACTTGGTGTCATCTGCAAACTTACTGAGGGAGCACAGGCAGTGGACTAGTAGAGAAAAGGAGGAGTAGATTTCTTAAACCTGTGTGTATCCCTGTGCTTATACCAGGACCAAGAAAAAAGGATAACCTAGCTGTATATGGCCATAAGAATTAAGACCTTCGGTAGTTTTCTTGTAATTACTCAGAAAGTTGTCTTTACGAGCATGGTTTTGCATTGCTCTAGAGGTGAGCCAAACACATTAGGTTATACCTGTAGGAAGCACTTAAAACAAATGCACAAGGTAGTTAATCAAGTTAGATGTAGAAGCTTGGGGCTTTATTTATTTATCTAACCTGCTCTCTACAGCTTTCTGAAGAGGCGAAGTAGAGAAGGAGGTGCTGGTCTCTCCTCCCTGATATCCAGTGGTAGAACACATGGGAATGGTTCAAAGCTGCACCACGGGAGGTTTAGACTGGACATTAGGGAACATTTCTTTGCTGAGAGCATGGTCAAACACTGGAACAGGCTTCTTAGAGAGGCGGTCGATGCCCCAAATCCATCAGTGATTAAAAGGACAATGCCCTTAAGAACATGTTTTAACTTTTGGTCAGCCCTGAAGTGGTCAGGCAGTTGGACTAAATGATAGTTGTAGGTCTCTTCCAACTGAAATATTCTAGTCTAGTCTAATCTAGTCTAGTCTAGTCTAATTTTATTTGTAAAGGGTATTACTTCTATTCCGCTCTACTAGGCAGATAACTTTGGCTGCATTCTTAGGGCTTTCTTCAATTCACTCCAGCCCAGTTTCCAAGCTTCTGAAAACAATTTTCTTAGGTCCTTAACAACCTGGTCCAGCAACAAGTGTTTAAATCCCTTCAAATATTTTCACGCACAACTCAGGAGATATTATTAGCAATCAGGGAATCATAAAATAGCCTTCTGACTACTTTTTACAAACTTCGTCAAACTTTACCTAGTTATCTTTTTTGCTTAGCATAGTCTATAGAAATTTTCACCTTTTCTCCAGTCCTTAAGTCTCCAAGATGTCAGTTAAGATTGCAGCTATTGTATTTATACTGGGTCAAACTATGTACATTTGCTGGATTGGCAGAGCTGTGTGTCCTTATCAACTTTAAAATATCAGATTGAGCACTGATGACTCTTCACAAGTCAAATGAAATAAGATCTCACCTGCAGAGGGAGAAACCGGTTTGCCAGAGGATGCGACTTCTTCAGAATAGGGTCTTTATCTGCACTAACAATAGCATTTTAGATGTGGAGCCTTGGTTCAGGATGAGAAAAAATAATGAGCTGAGTTTTTACTCTCCTGCATGAAGTTCTATAAAAAGTCATATCATAAAGCTTGCTATAAATAATCTACCCCTGTTATCAATCAGCTTTCAGCAGGACAGGTACGCTGCCAGTCTTTTATCCACTGGCTAACTCAATGGCACATCGAGAATACACTTCTTGTTTGTGGGATCTCAGCCTGCATTCCATCATTTCAGCACTTTGCATTGTTGATGATTTAATGATGGAATGCGCTAAGGAGAAATGATGACCTTTACTTGATAAAATCCTAGAGAGACCTCTTTTCATCTGGGAAACCATGAAAACTGTTTGTAGAGTTGCTTTCCTGAAGAATCAAGGAGGAAAAAAAAAATTATGTAAAATCTTAATTGTTTTCCTTATCCAAAACTTGTTAAAAAGGACAGGGAGCTGCTGGTTGAGAATGATAATATTCATTGCTGCCAATCACCACTGAGCCCCAAATTTCTGAAACAACATTTACATGCCAGAGCTCCTTCCCTGCCTTATGCCCTTACTCCTCCCCATCCTGATCTCATGTTTCTTCAGGTCCATATTTTTCCCATAAATCTCCACTTCACTTCCTTTGGCAAGCAAGCTTTGTAACTGCAAGGAAGACCTTACATATTTTTGGAGGCTCAGTGGGGTGAATCAGAAAGGTGGTGATTGATGGTTTGCTCAGCTGACATTGGAGGATGCTTCCTGCTTCCATTCTCACAGTGGATGTTTCACACATAGTCTTTGTTATGCCTGGGACATTCTCTTATTTTCTTACTTCTGAGTATCCCTGATTTAAGAGAAATTATAATCTGATGAGATAAAGCTGGGAATTGCTACAGTGAATGATATATTCTTTTATATTGTTAGAATGTAGAGTTTCTGTTTGCACGGTATCTTGTACCATGACTGATGAGGCTTCTTTTCTGATGAGAAATTGTGGATCTGCAACATTGATGTGAAAAACAACCAGAAAGGCGTTACTTATCTCTTAATGTGACTTCAGAATTCATTGCATTGTTGCTGGTAATGCAGTTTCCAGTGAAAGAGAGAATGAATTAAAAGAACTTGATTAATTTAGAGACAGATCCCGAAAGCCACACCATGTGTAAGGATTTGTGCAATATTACATACCTGTTAAAATTATTCCAGATGGACAGCTGTCTCCAACAGTTATCCAACATACCTAAGGAGCTGTAGGAATGAGATCTGTCTAGTTTGGTTTTATCATGGTAAAAATAGATTTTATCTGAGTTATACACATTTTAACAGAAGATCTAACATGATCTTGGTATTAGCCTTGACCTCCACTGATATGTGCTTTCTCTTGTATCAGTTCCCTGCAAAAGAAGAGACACAGCTGCTTACCACCAACCCTCACAACCACAGCCATATTTAAGCCAAAAGTCACATTTTGTGACCACACACACACAAAACGAAGGACAAGCTCCAGCATTAAATATGACTGACAAAGCTTTACTAGTCTTAACACAATGTCTTAAAACCCATATTATCCTTGGTGTATACAAGTAAAAAGCTTGTCTTTTCAAATTAAGCAATTTTCTTTCTAAAACTGAAGTCCATGGGAAAATTAAAATTTTTCTTTTCAGACCAATATATCTTAAACGCTTCTTTTTAGACCTTCTGCACAGGCTGAGACCCTCCAGAGCTGATAGCTGGGCTGCATCAGGCTTCATACATGTCCAGCTGTGCGTACTGCCATGTTCAAGCCAGAAAAATACCCCAGATAAGATACCACTGGGGGTGACAGTGTAAATGTCCAGTATGGGTGGGCAAGGTCAAGTTAGACTGCTCCAATTGCACCCATCTGGTAATATGCTGATTTACAGCTCCAGAGCATCTGACTGCTTCTGTCCTTTCCTTCCACTTGCCACAGGTTAGTCTGCAGATGTTGTTGGATAATACAGAAAAATGTTGGGTTAATGAAATTAATGGAAAGCAAGTAAACAAGGGGGAAAAAAACCTTCTTTTGGAATTATTTTCGACGTTAATATTCAAAGCCTAGAGCCAGCTTCACATTTGTTGTTATTATCCAAGTGGCTTTCCAGAGGTTTATGATGACAGATTTACATTTTAATATCCAGGTCAATTTATGGTGAAGATAGAGCACCTTTCTTGAGTCTGCTTCTGTGATGAGATGACTGATTGTGTTTGTCGACTAACAGGAGAGTAGGTGGAGGGAGTGGGCTGCAGTGCTGCAAGCCCAGGATCATACTTACAGAGCAGCTATTGATATTGAAACCTTTACCAACAGCTTCTGTCTTTGCCTATCTCTACCTTATAAATTGTTGCAGCCAACAAAGCTGTGATTACATTCAATAGAAATATTAAACTTCAGACTTGAGAGACATGAGGGAGAAGAAAATGAATGGAAAAAATTTCGTGAAGAACAGGAGGGGTAGGATTTCCTGTCTCTTTCAACTTTTATCTTTTTTTTTTTTCCTCTGCCTCCCACCCCTCCTCACACTCCCTGTTGGTGATACGGTACTGAGTTACCTTTGTTTGATCAACAGTCTGATGCGGTAACTCTCACCAGGCTGATTCTTCACATCTCAGACTGTCTGGAGCCTACTTCCATCAAGTGGTGTCTTTGTACTTAACACCTTAATGGTCCTGAGGCGAGAGAGAAATAGCAGTTCTTTGAAAGGGGAATAATTACACCCAGACACGCAAATGCATTTGGTGCCAGATTTTGTTACTTCAAATAAGCAAAATTAAAACAAATGTCTTCTCTTCTACAGTTACAGAGCTTGTGTGTCTCTAGGAGGTTTAGGACAAATGGATTAGGAGACATTAATGACCTAATCCCATGCCCTTTAAATCCAAGATAACTTTGACATTGACTTCAATAGGCAAATAATCAAGCACAATGGAAAAACCTCTTGAAAGAAGTTATTTTGTTTGTTTGGCATTCCTGATTTTTTACTAGTTAGCCGTTGCAGAACAAGGTATTTAGAAGGTGGTGCGTCACCAAATGGTTATGTACAAATATTTAAGTGTTTGTTAGCTCTACTTATTGTCTGACATTTTCCAGAGCGATTGGTGATTTCAGTGACCCAGCTCAACCACTTCCCATGGGCATGATTTACTTTTCAGAAAGTGTGTATATGTTCATGTATTTGTGGCGCGCACCCAGAAACTAACCCCAATCACTAGCCATAAAATTTTGCCATTTCATATGAACTAAACCAGCATTTCATATGCAGTGACAGAGACCAGACATTGAGCCATCATAACCCTGGCTGTGCTTGTTTCCAAGCAGAAAAGTTTTCTCTAGAAGTGCCTTTGGAGATAACAAAATGTAGAACGTGTGTATACTCCACTTCTCATAAAGCCAAATTTGCACTAACTAAACTGTTCTGTTCAAGAATATATGCTATGACCTCCCTCTGGAGACATGGGGTTTAAACTTCCTCAGCAGAGAGCATATGCATTCCTGCCTTTTCTTACTCCTGCGAGCGAAGCAGGATCTGCAGCTCCTGCACTGGGAAACCAACCGCATTCACGTTCAGCCTCGTGCTCTTTGGGGCAGGAATTGCTGTTGTTGCTACCCTAGCACGTCAATCAGGTTCCTAACCCAAAATCTATGAGTAATTTTTATACTAATTAATAAAACACGAGTGG
This sequence comes from Phaethon aethereus, assembly GCF_964289735.1. Classification (NCBI taxonomy): domain Eukaryota; kingdom Metazoa; phylum Chordata; class Aves; order Phaethontiformes; family Phaethontidae; genus Phaethon; species Phaethon aethereus. The sequence continues at coordinate 216,998,145 of NC_138575.1, forward strand.
CGTGTGAGCACTGGCCTGCGATTGCCCGCACTGTTGAATTGTTAGCGTGCTCTCCGGCACAGTTTTAACTCATTATGGCTAATAGTCTCTCACCACTTCTTCAAGCACAATCCAGGGGCAACAACTTTTCCCAAAAGCAAGGAAAGAGGCCTCTCTGTTTTCAGATGAATGTACATCAGCTGTACCACACCAAGGGGGCTCAGGTCAAAGGACTGTCTGCAGCTGGCTTTATTTACTGGTCTATGTATTGCCCTCGTGCCTCAAGCATGTACCATTCCAGGGGGCATTTTCATATCAGGAATTGTAAATGAAAAAAGGAGCTAGAAATAAAGAATTCAGCAGTTTCTTCAGCCTTCGTGACCTGTAAACAAACACAGTTTCATGCTTGCTGGATCTATGTCAATGAACAACAGCTACAATACAGCAAAACCTCTTCTGAGTTCCAGGGTCATTCTGTTTATTGTCTGTGCTGCAGGATACTGCTGTAGAAGAAATAAAGCACAGAACTTAACAAGAGGTGGGATCTTCACCCAATTTGAATGAGAATTGCTGCAGGGTATGTTCTTTTTAAACCTCCAGCAGATTTAAGCAGCAATAAACAACTTTATGTGCAATTTATGCAAACATATATTTATTTGCCATAAAAGAGAGAATAACCGACAAAAGAAAAATGGAACCATCACACATGAAAACAAGTATATAAAAATAATCTTAAAAGGATAAAAAAAAGATGGTGCTTATGAAATATTTTTACATACTGGTCATTTAAAAGGAATAAATACCTCCAAATAAGCCATGCATTAGTGTGAGATGAAACACATTTTTCTTAAGAAAAGTCTCATTACTTAAAATGACTAATTTGTGTCTCAGACACAGCTATTAATTATGGAGCCATATAAATTATGCATAGGAATGGAGGCTATGCCCAGGCCATTTTTGTTAATTTATTTCCACAAATAGCATAGCGGTATTGTGAAGGAAGATGTGCAATGCTACTTAAACGCCATGATAATACAGAAGAGCAGTGTACACACTATAAGCCTTAAATGGTTGGTGAATAAAAAGTAATCTCAGCATTACATCATGATCATTTTAATAATGTAATCAAGATAATGGATGCACAGCAAGTAGTAAATGGTGTGAATTCCTTCAGAAACCCTTTCTTTCTTTATTCTACATTATAATGATCAGGGGATAACACAGCTGCTTTTTGCAACTGGATAATGGCCTCACCAGACAAATGATGATGTCAGATTGCTTACTTTTCCTTGATTTTATACAAAAGAAAACTCTTTTAACAGGTACATTTCCTGGATTTACAGCATTAGCAAAAGAAAGTTTCTTACAACAGCTTTATAGTTTTCTCATTAAAGTATATATGAAGGCAGCAGGCTGGTTAGTAACAACTTCAGGTTGTCATTCTCCTTTTTCCTTTTTTCTATTTAAAAATGATCCTCTGAACAAGGACTATCTTAATCCAAAGTTGCTGTTTCCACCTTAGAGATTGATACCAATAGTTTTTCTCCTAGTTACCCATTTACAATTGTACACAAAACAGAGTTGTACCGTTCATTAAAATGCATTTGCTTTGAAATTTATATCATTGAGTTTATAAAGCAGATTGAGGTATTGTGCAGGTGTCTTTTAACTGGAATGGGAAACCTATGTACGGTCGGTAAACACTAAAGGAGCTCCAGGAAGAGATCTCTGCTCCTTCTATGTCTCTTAAGTACTAACTTCTCAAAGAAACCGAATGGAAAAGGGAAGCTATGGTATTGAACTTCCAACATCTGTTATCAATATTACCTGGCAAGTTCATAAAATAATATTTACACAGCATGTAGATAGGCTGTGAAATTCATGTATGTGGGTATTAAATTTATATGAATTCAAAAAGTCAGTGGAAAAACTCATGGACGAAGAATACACCACAAGGTATCAAGTAGAGAGATAATACCTCTCGCTCAGGACTTCCTTGAGCCACAGTTTGTTGGCGCAGGAAGAGTGTTCTGAGGGAGTATTTTCTTATGCCTTTGTTTATGACATCCTCTCCATAACAGTAGTTGCTCGTTTTGGCCATTGTTGGAATGACTTTGGGTTAGAGGGGCCTTTGATTCCTACATACTATGGCAGACTTTATAGTCTAGCCATCATACATCTGTGGGAGAGGTCCACAGGGGTTTATGTCAGGATTGTCTCTGGCATTACTCTCACCCACTTCATGATTCCATGAAGAATGAAACGTGCATGAACCTAGTATGAAATGGAAATGAGTCCTGACAACATTGCAACATATCTTTTGAGTCCCAGCTTTTGCTGTTTCCATTGGTAAAATGCCAATAAAACTATGCTTTGTCTTCACAAACTAGAGTTTTTACAAACCTGGTGGTGTAGATCCTCAGCTGGTACAAAATAACTTTAGAGTATTTAGATACCGCTATGGTTTGAAATGAAATGGAATAGCACAAAGTGTGTAACACTAAACTCAAACTCATATTTTTCGCAAAACTTAGCACTCTGCTTAATAGGTGAATTGACACAACAAATCTGTGTGAATGAAAGCATATCTGCTCTTTGTGATCTGTGCTTTACAGTATTTTTCTTGCTAGAGGAATGAGGTCTGGAGTAGTGGATCCAAACTGGAAATCCTGAATCTTTTCTATAAAAAGTCACTATGACTTAAAATACTGTGTTACATGTGCTCTCTGATTCATCTCTAGCTCCATACTTCAAAATGTTGGATGAAAACCTGGGTCATCAAAACTTACACAGGACCAAGTTTTCCCATTTAGAAATGCTCATCTACTAGTAACATCCATTAACTACAGCAGATCTCTATACAGCAAAAAATCAGGTCTTTTAGCCTGAATGAGGTCCGTATTCAGAAAAGGAATTAAACATATGTCAATATTCTCTCCAGTTATCTTTAAAACTCCTTTCTTAATCAACATCAGAAAATTTTTAAAGCAACAGGAGCAATCAGCTTGTTACTTTTCTAAAAAAGCCAGGTGCTACTTTTCATGATCATTTCTAAATAATTTTGGGCTTAAAATGGCCAATAACTTTTCATTTGGTCCAGTAGCTTTCTTTCTTTAGGAGGCAATTGATTAAAAACCAATAAATCTGCTAACAAATTAATCATGCCATATTTATAATATCAAATGACAATATGGGAGCTACAGCAATTAATACCAGTTGAACATGGAGCCTGTTCTTTCGTGGGACTAAAACGGGATTACGGTTTAACAACAGGATTGCAGATATAACTCTGTTCCTCTTCTGACCTCAGTTCTGTTGAGTTCATATTCAGACATGCAACCAATAAATGCAAGGGAAGTGGGTTGAATAAATACTCAGAAAGTGACTCATGACTTAGTCCTCCATGGGTAAACAGAGATTTTGCTTGTCTTCAAAGAACCTTGAAACAAGATTACACTGCATGTCATAGTGGCTGTGTTTGAATCTATATAATTATTAAAAAGATCGCTTTGGCCAGTATTTGGACAGATGGTGTTCACACACCCAATCCGTGGTGTATTTGCAGGAGAGCTAAAGTTAAACTGCTTTTTTGCATTTGCAATCACATTCTGCACTTTACTGACAGCAGCTTTAATTGGAAAAGCTTCAGCTTTTATCCTAGCTGATATTACTTTCCCTGTAAGATGGATACATTTTGCAATTAATTTTTCTCTGTGGACTATATTATAGTGTAAGTAATAATTAAACAACCCTTAACAGCTCCTGCCCAGATGCGAAGTCAGAAATCACCAGTGGTAGACTCTGAACTGAGCAGTTTCATTTGTACAGTTCTATACAAGATATTTGCAATTCTGCTTCGAATTCTTTAGCGAGGAAAATATTTGTTATTTATTTCGGCACTCTAAGTGGAGTAGTTGTAAATGTGATTTTTTTGCAGCAGTTCTACATAAGAAGACATTTTTTTTGCACAGATTTTAGGAAAACAATGTCAAGAATGTGTCCTCTATGGAAAAATAGATTTAAGTTTCTGTGTTCTAAATTAATCTTAAAATTAATTCTGTTGAAGGCAATGGATGAATAACATTCCTCCATTTTTATGCACCAGAGGGGAAAGAAGTTTTCTCAACTTACACCATGTTTGAATTTTAAACTCATATGCAAAGAGACCTTCAATTTATCTAAGGGCAGTAGTGAGATGGAGGAAATGGAATGAAACAATTGCCTGTGGAAGTTTAATTATAACCATCCCACATTAAGAAATAGGCCCCTGTACACTGAGAATATCTTTAGCTCCTATTATTCCAAATTTAACTCATTGAAGTAATTTTTCTACAAGGCCTCACTCAGGGCTGAGATTTGTTTAAAGTTAAGTAAGTGCATGAATATACCCTAGTAAAATGAAAGTTAGTTTGGACCATTGCACACCTTTGGATATTCTGTTCTCTGAATGTGTGTTAGATCCCTGGTGGAGAACTGAAGAATGTGGCACATATTCAGCAAAATATTTGTGTGTATAACGAACTTCGAGCCAGCAAGTACTGGCATTGCTCCTGCATTTGAATTAAATCTGTGTTAAAAAGTGTTGCTGGCAAGGGCCCTAACAAGTAGCATTTTCACAAGAAGTCATTACACTTGAAGACCTGTATTTTGGTCATCTGAAACTGGACATGTAAAAACGGAAGGATGGACGTCACTTTTTGTTTCAAAAATAACACATATTACATATATTATGAATGCATGTAAAACATATATTGCACATGTAAAAATTACACATATTACAAAAACATTGCCTTCACTGTCATGTGCGTGTGGGGTTTTTTTAACAGTTGCTTATCAATTGCAGTGATCTAGAGTCAAAATTTTGCAAATTTAGCTTTATGGAATTCTAAATCGGTTTTCTTAAAGACCCTGTTGTAGTTTAACCCCAACCAGCAACCAAGCCCCACGCAGCCGCTCCCTCACTCCCCCATGGTGGGTCGGGGGAGAGAATCAGAAGAGTAAAAGTGAGAAAACTCGTGGGTTGAGATAAAGACAGTTTAACAGGGAAAGCAAAAGGCACACACGCAAGCAAAGCACAACAAGGAATCCATTCCCCACTCCCCACGGGCAGGCAGGGGTTCAGCCATCCCCAGGGAAGCAGGGCTGCATCACGCGTAACGGTGACTTGGGAAGACAGACGCCATCACTCTGAATGTGGGCCCCTCCCCTCCCTTCTTCTTCGTCCCAGCTTTATATACTGAGCCTGACGTCATATGGTATGGAATATCCTCCCTTTGGTCAGTTGGGGTCAGCTGTTCCGGCTGTGTCCCCTCCCAACTGCTTATGCACCCCCAGCCTTCTTGCTGGTGGGGTGGTATGAGAAGCAGCAAAGGCCTTGACTCTGTGTCAGCGCTGCTCAGCAATAACAAAAACATCCCTGTGTCATTCACACTGTTTCCAGCACGAATCCAAATCACAGCCCCGTACCAGCTACTGTGAAGAAAATTAACTCTATCCCAGCCAAAACCTGCATCATGCAGTTAATAAAGGCTAATCACAAACAGGTTTTGTATAGTTCCTCTGCACTTTGCAGTGTAAATGTTTTGTGCCATGACAATGAACTGCAGTGCCGCAGACACAACCAGAATTTAATCAGGGAGAAAACAAAGAGTTGTTTTGGCTCCACTGTTTCCGTAGGCTGGTAAATGCATCATTAGAATGAGACTTTGAATTTAAGACCAACTTGAGAATGAAATTGGTGTAGACTGTCTCATATTTTGTTTCTTTTTTTAATCACATAGACCAAAAGAATGAATCCCATTGTCTTTAAACAGCTTTCAGTCTGGACTTTGCTGTAGGCAACTCTCCAATACCAAAGCACATTGCTTGGATGTTGATACTAGAGCCTAAAATATCATAGCTATTCATCTTCTGTTCTCTGGTTTATTTTCATTTTGGCGTGGAGAGGCAACCATTATGAACTCCCAGCTTTTATGATGCATCCAGACAGTTGTGTGTATTTATTGATTTTGATCACTCCTAACTGTACTACAATCCCTTTCTTACTAGTATTGTGTTGACACTTACAATTTCATACTCCATAAAACATTTGACAGTGTAGCACTTTTACACACTCTTATGATAAATCCGTCCTGTTATAGTCGTTAATATACACAGAAACAGCTGTACACAAGAATTCTCAGGGTGGAAATACCCTTGTCATGACGCCTCATTCTCAAATATTGAGTTTGAAAAGATTATTTTTAGAGATTATTTTAACCAAACCATGGCTACCAATTGCATATGAAGAAACATATTTTCTTTTTCAGTTTGTGAAGTCTTTAACACACTTTGAAAAAAATCTGCATGAAAATTCAAGTTGCCAACATGGTACAAATAGAAGAAGAATTACTTAGATCATAAAAGAGCTCCCTGACAGCTAGGAGAGAAAGTCATGTGCAACACGCTCAGATCCAAGCATCACTCAAGTTTCTCAATCCTAAACACCACATGCCTCACTGCTATTGCTCTGGCCAATTGATGAGAAAAACAAGCTGAGACCAAACACCTTATTGGTAACTTTCATTTCCTCACTTTTTCATTAATCCTACACTTAAATTTTCACAAATGAGCAAAAGCACACACAACTACAATCACGACACCACAGAGAGCTAGAAAAGACATAGTATCTAAGTAGACCATCATCTAAGATCATTAAACTCCATTGCTTGGTGGGAGTCTTTTTTTGCCTCTCCCATAGTTCAGGATTCAACCCTTTTCAATTCTCTGCTGAAAAAATAACCTTTTCCAATAACACAGCTCTGCAAATTTTGAGCAAACCAAATAATACGGTTCAAGCAAATACATCCAAAGACAACAGCTTTTTATTTTTCAGTAGAACATTCAGAGCAATAATTGTCTATTTTACTACCCATGAGCCTCAACAGCCAGCAGATTTAAATTTTATTAACACCCTATTACCTTCAATTGTAAATTTCTTTTTTTTTTCTTAAATGATGTGCTCTGACTTCTAAGTGAATTCAAATAACTACCATGGAAAGAAATATAATTATGGAGCAGGATTTGCAGTAGTCAACAAACTGCAGAGCTCATTCCCAGTCCCTTCCAACTTGTCTTGCTTTCACCCTTGATTAAAGTGGAGACAACCCAATTCCATTTTCAATAACTCTATCGGAATAGCAACGTGTGAAGTGTTGCCAGAGTCAGCACATCATGTAGTTAAGCTTACTCATATGTAGGCTGAGGATGCTGATGCCAATTCTAAAGTGGGCTGTGAGGACCAATAGAGAATTTAACATCTGGGATCAGGTTTTTGGTCCATCCTGTGACGTAAGTGGAAATCGAAGTTCAGGAAAAATTTTCTGATCTTCAGGGCAAATGTTTGGTTGAGGTGAATTTCTGTACTTAATTGAAGTGCACCCTGACATGCACAGCTGAACAAAAATAAGATTACTAACATACATAAAGTTAATGACTGACCATTGCTTGTAAACTTTATGATGAACTGAGATTTTCCCCACATACACTGATATTTAAAAAAAAAAGAGTCAGATTTTCGGGTATATTCATAGTATCCCCAAAATCCACTAAAAATTTTTATTCTTGCTTGTGTGGTTACAGGCAAGGTACAAAATAATTTGAAAAAAATAGTCTCATTTACTAAGCCTTTTTCTCAGGGTAAAATTGATTACTGGCCAAAGAATATGCAAAAGGGTTTAAATTCAGATAGTTTATACCAGCCATTATTCAAAATTACAGATTACAAAATCAGTACAGCAGTAGGAGCGCTGTGAATCTCACCCAATCTACTCAGAGCACTTCTTCTCCATGCAGAGAGGAAGACTGCACGGGAAGCAACACCTGGAAGTCTCCCAAAGAGTAAGAGGAAGTAAGTAAAGGACAGATCAAGGGAAAGGCTGAATCTCCATCTTTCTTAGATACCTCACATTCCTTTTCCACAAAGAAACTTGGCATTCTTTAGCCAAATTTTGAACAAAGTAATTTTTTGTCAAACTCCATGACATGAAGTGGGAAAGAAAAAAAAAAAGAACAAAAATAAAAAAATAAACTTCCATCCACCCCTTTTGGGTTTCCTATTATGACATCTTCCTGTGGTGACTCTGAGTAACTTGTTTGGGCAATCAGTGACAAGCCAACAAGAAGTGGACACAAAAACCTGGGTTTGCATTTTATAATTTGGCACTAAAGCAATTTTGGTTGTTGCAGTTTGTTCCTTTTTCCAGGACATTACAAACACACAAGGTCACCTTAGTGCTGAATGATCTACCCATGGGTGTAATTCATTTTTGTTTGACATTTTGAACTAGCATTATCTGATTTTATGTAAAACTTGCAAGTTCTCAGTGTCTTTCTTCTTCAATTTCCCTTATACAAAATGGCAGACAGAGTGATACAAGATAGACAGCATGTGGGTATTTGTTGCACAGATTATGGTGCTCTGGAAGAACTTTGGAATCTTTCAGTTAGGCAAGGTACTAGCAAACTACCTTTAGCAAAAAGCTGTAGGAATTTGAAAATAAGGATTGTTTTAATGGTAAAAAAAGAGCTCCTAGAGACTTTAGGGAGTTCTGAAATTCAGTAATTTCTATCTGACTTGCTGTCTTCTCCATAATGAGGTTCTTCACATTCCGTTGCTGAGTTTGGTCTTTGGAAAGCCACTATAGCATGAGGCACTGTTTCTTCTGTGGTGGTTCAGTATAGTGTCTTTGAGAAGTGTGTAGCTACTTCAGCAGGAAGCATAAATATGATGCCAAAATTTTACATTTAGGGCTCAGCTCCTAAACAAGCTTTTTATTTTGATGTGCACATCGTGTCTGAAATCTCTTGAAAGTAATTTTCCAGGTGTGGTATGCGGTAATCTGAGGTCAGGTGTATCTAGGTCCAGCCTGGAGGTGAATGAGCATTGCTTGCTTAGCGTGGGTTTACTTATCCACCAGAGACCCACGAGAGCGAGTGTTTCTGCTAGTCCATCTACTTTATTCCAAAGAGGTTTTCTTTACTTTTAACTTGGCAATATATGGGGAAGAGCGTGAGTGCGCATATTTTACAAAAAGATTAAACTTTTCTTTACCAGTAACTCCACATACTTTGCTTGAAATATAGGTACTTTATCTAAAGAAAGGCTATGTTTATGTAATATTGCCATCTCCAGATATTTTACCTATTATTCCAAAGCTTCACAACACTCTTAATATACCAAATAGCTGTACTGGTACACTCTCAGTATGCACTTAAGAATAATACACAATGCACACTTGAGCGCTTCCATTGGATTTTTATGTATTATTTTATATGGATTGCCAGCATAGCAAAGTCAAGCCTGAAGCACATTTCTATTGTTTATTGCAAGCATATTCTGTTAGTAGAAAAAATAATTCAAAATAAAATGTCATAGCTTTCTCATTACTGATAACCAAAACTTCCTTGGGTCAAAGACAATCTTGGACGTATTTTCACCACTAACAATTGGTCTTTAGCACCAGAAGCAGTTGAATATATTGAATTTATAGTGCCACATCCACACTGTCTGTCTCCTCAACCCAGGCTCTTGTAATTTAAAAGAAAGTCATTTATTCTCCAGTGAGTCCTCTGTCAGAGCATTGTGAAAGCTTTCAAAGGCATCATTTAAACAGGGCATCCATCACATGCCGTCAGACTCCTTAGCCTGGTGAGGATTTTCACGCTGTTGTGCCTAGGATGTAAACAAAGATAATGCATTTGATTTTTTTCTATTGATCCTCTTTGCTGTGAGAGCATGGCTAGACAAAGAGGGCTTTCCAAATCTGAACAGCCTGCCAGAGCACTTACTTCTGCTTCTGTCAGGCAACGGAGCCTCTTTCCTTCCAGACTTTTCTATCCGATTGCTAATATTTTTTTCTGCGGCTGGCTCTGCGGTGGTTAATGACAGGTCAGGATTAGGCGGTAACCTGATATTGCTCAACTCAAATACAGGAGAAACGTTCTCTGGGTGGTGTGATTGTCACGGAGTCACAAGAGTCTCCCTGAAAGGTCATTTGTACCATTCATCCAAGAGTGGATGGAGTAATCTAAAAATTGTTAGCTTCATGAATCCTATTCTTTGACTTTGGTGCAGAATTCTAGCAACAAAGGCTGCTTATATGATCGGTTATAAGCTTCACAGCCATACCAGACAGTTCGTGTAAGCGCAGCTTAGTGAGCAGTAAAGACATTTCTGTTTCCTTCTGTAATAAGCTCTGTTGATTTTTTTTCTCATTCCTCTTGCAATGGCAACAGAAGCAGAAAACCTGACCTGAACTGTCAGCAACATGTAACTCAAACATACTGCATATAGTTTCAGATTCATGCCAGATATCCAATAATAAAGTCTGCTGAAATATTGTGAGCTGGTATGACTTTTTGCAATCAAATAAGAACTACATATGGATATGTTGGAGTACAAGCACTGTGGTGGTACAGGGTAGTGTTTTGACCACATACGTATTAAAATTGTGTCATGTTTGGGCTAAATGTATTGGTTCAGTCCCTTAGCTGACATAAATCAGTACAGTTGTACTGATATCAGTGAAGCTAGACTGCCTTACCTTCCTTGAAAATCTTTTTTATCACCACATTATCATTCAACTTTCCTAAATGTGTAGTTTTTAATGAATTTTTATGTATTTTGTGTATTTTAATATATATTCTTAACAGTGTGATGAAAAGATGTTGATGCCCACCATGAAAAAAAAACTTTCAAAACTTTGGGGAAAAATAATCCAAATATCTTAAGCAAACATGTTAGGGGGTGGTTTCTTCCTTCCACTTCAGGTAGTCTCATTATAATAATTAGATGGGGGTAAAAAAAATGAAGCTTTGGGCAAATGGAAGAATTCAGTGGGGAAAATGTAAAGCTCCCCAGAGTACCTGAGATGTTACCCAGGACAGGGTTACCAGCCACAGCAATAGGTTTTGTTTTCACAGAATCACAGAATCACAGAATCACAGAATCACAGAATCACTAGGTTGGAAAGGACCTTCAAGATCATCAAGTCCAACCATTAATCCAGAACCACCATGTCCCCTAAACCATGTCCTGAAGCGCCACATCCACACGTTTTTTGAACACTTCCAGGGATGGCAGATTAGTCTATCTGAGGGGATTATAAGTCTATTTTTTCAGATTTATAAAACATGGTGGCTTTAGAAACCTTCAGCGAACGGAGTGTGGGATGCCATAGAAAATTACTAGGAAAACCAATTTGGTGTTTCTTCACTCTAACTTCCTTGGTTTTATGATTCTGTAACTAGTGAGATAAGAAAACAAGATGCAGGTTTTGCCATCTTTACTTCACATTAGTTAACACTTACTGATATTAATTTGATAGGTATTCTTGAGTGTTTTACTGGTTCCAAATTACACAGCTAAGGTTTAGAAAAATAGCATATCCACATGTTTTTACCCTGATAGGTTTGCTCTTGAATTTCCTACAATTAACCTACACACAACATCAAAACACCACAAACACCAGAATTCTGGGTATGATTAAGGAAAAGAGCTAAGAATGAAGTCCAGGAAACATACAGTTTGTATCTTGCCACCTCCCTTGTCCCCAAATTTTCAGTCTTTCAATATACAGGTTCCCACAATTCTCTTCTATTTTTGGCAGCTTTGCAATGGGGATTTTAATGTAAAAATGGGCATAGCAGAGGCCTCACATCTTCTTTGCACATCACATTGCTCTGCTCCCAGCGGAGATTGGAACATAACAACATCAGTGTATGCCACAGCTTGTTGCTGAGAATTAATGAAAAATGCTGAGGATATATTAGGATATCAATATAAAAACAGTTTGTAGCTGTTAGCAAGCTAGAAGCACTGTACTGTATATGCATTTTTATAGGAAGAATGGCATCGCACGTACATTGGAATCCATTATCCTGCACTTGTTAATGGTCTGAGTGGGAGTAAGGAACAACAGAAATGTTGCTTTTGCTACAGAAATCCTTTTGATGGAATCGACAGCAAGGATTCTCTCAGCATAGGCACACAGCTCACAGCAAGAATGAAAATAAAATGAAAAAGCGGCAGAGTATTTTGCATTCAAGAGAAATAGCAAAATGTAAGATATAAAAATTGGAAAAAAACCCCCAGTGTTAAATTGTCCTACTGATATTCCTATGAGTTGCAGCCAGGGTGTCTTGCCCCAATCTTCTCTGCAGGCCTTATGCTCAGACGATATGTGTGCTATGGTGCTCTACCTTGTCTTCTTCTGTTGACAGTTCAGGATTCTCTGTGGGAGTCCCTGATTGTGGAGCTCCCTGGGAGGTTGTTTTAGGATAGAAGATATTTAGCCAGAAACTGTTTTCTAGTGTTCCGAAGGAATGTTTCAAATGTTACTTGATTTTGTAGTTTTTTTCAATCCAACCCCTTGCTGCTGCTCCCTCAGAACAGAAGCAGCTTGAGTCCTGAATAATGTCTGCTGATAACGAGTCTAAAATTACAGCCAGGATTGTCCCACAAAAATATGGGCACCATCTTGAAGTGCTTACATAAGAAGTGTCATCACTCTACTAACCTCATATAGTTAATGCAGACAGATACGAACCTTCAGTAGGCAATTAGTATCTTAACAGGTCTTCATTGCCCTCTAGAGAGATTTGTCTTTATCAATTGCTTATGTGTGGAAGCTATAGCAATTAGGCTCCTTAGATACATGCCTAAAGTTAAATGCGTTGAATCTGAGCCAGCAAAAACTTTAAGAACCTTCAATTATTGACTATGCACAAACTAAATCAAGATACATTTGTCCCTCTTGGACTTGGGGCTAGTGTGGCAGCCCTCAAAGTCAACTCTTACCTTTCCAGCTGAAAGAGGTTAGTCAAAATCATTTAGATGTGTTTCTAAGTAGGAATCAAACAGACTTTGCACTGGTGGAGGTGAATCATGCTTTCGTCTATATCTGCATTTTCAGAGTTAAATTCAGGATCCAATGGAACTTGAGATAAGTAAAAGCAGTGAAATAGAGCTTTAATTAAGATGCCGTCAAAGCCAGGGGAGGCTGAATTTGGCCGTCAAAGAGCTTTGGATCAGGTTCTTTTGGCTACACTGGCATCTTGTAATTGCCTTAAGATGGAATTTGCTTTGCTCCATCACCTGATGGCCAGACCAGAAAATGAATTCTGATCATAGGTGGCTACTCAAGCAGGTGTAAACAGGTAAGAGCTCCTTTGCCCATGTTCTAAGCCATCTACAGTGCAAGAGCTATATGTTAGCACATTTCTGTGTCTACATTAGTAAGCCCTACTTCCTCAGACAACTCTCAGCAGTTTCAAGGCCACACACTTCTTACAATATAAAGGCTAAGACTGGGTGTGAAGTTTATGCAACTGGCAGTTGATCTGGGATCTTCATCCTGGAGCACTGAAACCAACCTGTGGCGTATGTATGTTTATCCAGGGTAAGAGAGAAACTTGATTTATTTTAAATTTTATAGCAACTAGTCATATAAAATATTTTGTTTACAGTTCCACTCCGTGAGGAGCAGGGTGATGAGACATATGTTATCTCCAAACATTCATAAAAAAGTTATTACTATCTAGCAATAAAGTGCTCAAACATGACTAGCATCGAAATCCAGCTATTTAACAGTCATATATTGTTCTTACTGCTTTGCTCCTCCTTTGCCATAGCCATCAGCAAATAAATCTCAGAAATTAGAGGTGGAAAAGATCTTTTACCTGGTCAGGGAAGGCTTAAGTTGATGTGGTGTGAAAGAGGCTGAAGAAATAGATTCTGTTCCTATAAAATGGCTTGATAAGGAAACAGATATAAGAATAACTCCTTCCTTACCGTAACAGTTAATCATATATACAACACAAGCAGACACTTGCACTATCTACATCATTGCCATCTCTAACTTGTAGGCACTGTCACCGATTCAGCCTTAATGATGAATGAAGAAGACTTTTACTGTAAAACTTAAGGTAAATATGAGTATGGATAAAAAGCCAGAGGGACCAGGGATTTAGTGGCTTTTGCTGGAAGCAAGCAAGCAAACCTTAACGGTGCAGGGGTGATTTATACCTTTTTATGACACGGTACAGAGTACTTAGCATGCTGCAACCATTCAGAGCCAAGAAATAGGAATGCTTCAGGAGGTACATGCTCCCATACATGGCTTTGTATTGCACATAGCTAATCTTTAATGAGGCATTCTTCATACATATTAACACTCTTTTGCTTTGGGGGCATTGCTGGAACTGCTTTAACAAAGGCTTGGGAAAACAAAAGCAAGTGCAATATAGGCCAAGGGAGGCAGACGTAGCTGAGAAGTTGAATCGCACAGTATCTTTCCACCAGCAGAAGAGCTCAGCTGATGCAAGCACTCTGGAAATGGGAGCAAAAGGACAAATGCACTGACCATGAGAGATTACGTACTTCTTAATAGCTTGTAGATAATTTAGGGGCACAGCTCAGCTGTAAAATTCCAGGAGGGCAATAGAGCAAAGATGGACAACCCTAATACGACTGAATCCTGAGGAAAAGCAACATAGCTCTCTTCATCATAGTACAGAACAGGAAGGCCTCAAATTTAGCAATAGCTATGTTGAAGTGACACAACTGGAACAACTGTGGAATGTCTCTGGCAGAAAGAAATAACATTTCCACTGAATCTCTCTGCAGCCATTTCAAAGCGTGGAGAATATGAATATTGTCTCTTTAATGTTCAGTGAGACAATGTATATTCTTGTATTGAACAGCTAAACAAAAAAAAAGGGTGGAGGAGTCTACCCTGAGTAGGATTTACACATGCAGATATGGATGTCTAAACATAAGCTGCTTGTCTAGAAAGTCTTTATAGTCATTAGAGGTAATTAGGCACTTTGGAGATATGACTCAGCCCTAAGGTAAATGTAAAAAATAGGTCAGATGACCAATGTTCCCCAAATTCCTTTGTCTTTCCACTGCCTATAAAAAGAATCTAGGCAAATAGACCCATGAAGACACACATAGACATCTGTAGACATTTAAGTCTGTTATAGACTGATTCTTGCTAAGTTTTATGAATCAAGACACATATGAGATCAGAGTCCATCTTTCCATCCACTGATACTTACAACTGGCATCATCCTCTTTTATGCTTCTGTTAAAGACTGTTATTCTAAATTATCCCAGGTAAAAATTAGAGAGGCAAAAAATAGGTTTTTTAAATAATTTTAGACTGATGGAAATGTAAGGGAAGTTTCACTGAGAATTTTTCATTTATATTTGCACCATTTTGTGTAATTATTGGAACATTTTGCTCTTTTGAACTTGGAATATGGATTTTCTTTCTGACAAAAATGTAATGTAATCTTTGCTAGGTTTTGCTACAAAATGCATTGACCTCTGAATGATGATGCTTGCTTTCATGAAACTCTGATCAATCTGGAAAGAGAAATCCAGAATAAAATTAATTTTTCTCCAAGGACCAACAGAAAACTTGTCCACCATCTCAATCCATTTCAGTATCAATTTTATTTATGCTAATTAAGGAGCTTATTTACTGCTTACAGAAATTAGCAAAGGTTTCCTGGGCACTTCATTGCAATTTGCATCAACCCTGTGGGTCCAATCCATCTTCTGTTAAACTAATTGGAAAGACTTTTGAGTGAGAATTGGATGAGGCACAGAAGAGTAAGAATTACCAGCTGTGCCATTCTGTGCATTATTCTTCTGCCACATCTTCTGGTGGTTCAATTAAATTCATATTAATCCTGTGAAACATACTGAACTATGTTTCATAGTCAAGGTATTCAACCTCCCTGAAAGATTATGATACATTTAATCCTTTGAATTTGGGAGCTAGCACTATAGCCCTTCAGCTCCCCAAAATGAGAAGTTTATGAAACCAAACAGATGAAGTAACATTTTAATAACAATGGAGAGCAGAATGAGGTAAATTCCAAAAAAATTTTGTATGCTTATTTTTCCTTTATCCCAAATTTGTCCCTGAATAACAAATTCATTGCCAGGAATCCAGCACAAGTTCCTGGAGGAACTTCAAGTTCCCAATTATAAACAGTAGCTCTTCTCATACCAGTAACTATCAATTATTTTCTGCCAATTCAGCCCTGAAATATCCACAAGGGAGGGAGCCAAAATGTATTCTTTAGGTTTGGTGTCTCCTGTTGGAACGAGGAGGTGATTAATTAAGGGCTTGGGGTTTTTTTTCCTCCTTTAAGTTGATACTGTCCAAACTGAAAAAGAGAGGGTAAATTGCCTAGTAGATCAGGCTTGGAAGGCCCTTGTGAGTGGCAAGCACTTCTTTCCACTCTGAGGTGGAGATCTGAGAGATAAACTTCGATAATATTTTGGGAAAATAAATGAATTCTTTAACAGCACTGCTGCATTGCCTCAAAGGGGAGTACCTCAGATATCCCAGCGCAGGCACATGTGGCTGTGCCACGTGTATTTTAAAAGCTCTCTGCTCTTTGTAGAGTCAGGTCTTGTCTCTACCTTTTGTCTCTCTACCTGGGAGGTCTTCATTCAGTCATGCAATGAATGGCCCGAGCTCTTCTCAGTGTTGGAAGAACCATGTTTTCATCTCCAGGTCAGTACCAGCTATGAAGGTCTATGAAAGTGACTTTAGCCACACTTTAAAAGCAAACATGAGCCCTGTTTGTTTTAGAAGAAATGTCTGTGAAGTATTTATGTCCCAGAAAACATTTCCGATATCACTTATTCTTTAATGATGAATATATTCTCTGCTTGGAGTTCAGTCTCCTCAGCCCTAAACAAAGTGTCACAAATCTTCTGGCCTGAAGTGCACTTAAATTTCATTTACACATTGAAAAAGCCTTTAAAGTGTCCCGTGCTCAATCTCTGCTTATCTCTTTTCAGGACATACTGGAGTTATCCAAATACCTAGTGGGCCATCGGCCCCTCACATTTGGCAATGCCCCTGGGCATTTTCCCAGGAAGCAGAAGGGGTAGGCTCTTCACATCGAGGAGGATTTGAATCTGGAGCTCCGTATCCCAAAAGAGTTTCTTAATCATGGGGTTTTATTTTATACACCCTTTATAGTCTTTCACGTTGAAGAATTGCAGCTGGCAATGAGATACTCTGGGATGCAGAAGGACAGGTGATAAAAGACTCTAGTCTTGCGGTCTGGATACTTCTTTGTGCAGAAACCAAACTGCTGTTCTGCTTCTGGCAGCTTCTGCTTTAATCTTCTGAATAATAAAAATGTGTAAAGATTTGCTAATGAAAAGTGTGCAAAGAGCACTGAAGTCTGTATTGCCCCATGTGCCCCCTCCTTAGACCAATTCATGGGACGTTGGGTGGATCAGGCCCAGACCCCACCTCCTGTGGCGGGGATGGAGGGGCTGCACTGCCACAGGAACATCCAATTGATGCACTTAGGTGACCTATGGCATCACTGGAGAGAGGAGCTCCCGATTTTGGCCTTTAGACTGTTTCCCGGATACCTTCAAAGGTGCCATTAAATCTGCCAGAAGAGGGACTAAGCTTAAAATGTGCTCCGAAACAACTTGAGGGCAAAACTTACCAAGCACTAACACAGAGCACCAGATCACACTCTGCAAGCCAGGTTTCAAACTAATCTTTCAAATTCTTTACATCCCCTGCAGAAAAATGGAGGACTGTACCTCACTTAAGTGAATTCTGCAATTAAAAGCATCACAGCAGGAGAGATACTCAGCTGCAGTCGCATGAGGGGCCAGCTAAGATCAAGGAAGTGTTGGTGCTCCATCAGTATTAACAAGTTGCAGCTGCTGGAGGGCTGGTTTCAGGTTTGTAATTCAGACCCCATCTGGAACTGCATAACCTAGATTTATTGGCACTCTGAGCGTACTGTAAAGACAATCTTTTCTCCTCTCATCTCTTGTTGAGGAAGGAGGGAAGCAGAGATGAATATATTTATGGCAAGCTCTTTGCTTATGTTACTGTTATGATTTATGGAATAAGTATTTGGAGCCCAGTTGTCAATAGCTGTATTTTGGAGATTCAGAATATTCAATGATATTCAGAATATTCAAGGCTATCAGAATATTCTGAGGATAACAGGAAATAGTGGATCAGCTGAAAGTGAGCCATTTTGGTGACAGGTGTTATTCAAATACATATTGAGAATTAATCTGTGCTCACAAGAGCGTACTCTGAATTTTGAAAGGGGAAACTGAGGCAGAAAGGAATTACGTGCTGGTTCTGGTGTCGATAGAGTAAGGAGTGGATCCTGGTGTGCCTATGACTAACCTAAAGGCACCATTTAATATAACACAATGCCTCCAAGCCTTGACAAAAAGAATACTGTGAATAAAATGTGGGCAGGTGTGAATGTGATTTCTCAATAGAGTGCAGAGGGCATCCAATTTGTCAATTGGCGGAGTAAAATTAGCTCAATTTAGGAATGAAGTGTTGCTTCAACACAAAAAATCAAAATGTTTCATTTAGGAAGTGAAAAAATGGCATTTCTCCAGCAGCTAACCATTTTTGCCTGTCATCAGTAAATATAAGTACACGACAACAACAATTTTCACGCAAATGTAAGCATACAACCAATCAGAGATATGATGCTGACTTATCGATATGTGTATATACATGCATATATGTCTACTTCAACTCGTCTAGGTTTGTCTGTCTTGATGTTTGTCTTGTTAGGTTTCTTTTGAGGCCACGTAGGAAGTCCTGCTTTGATGCTGGAAGACTATCAAGGGATTAACTGGTTTTCTTGTCCCTTGCTTCTACCCAGAATCTTCTGATGCTCCAGAAATGCAGGTGAAAATAGAGTGAAAAAGCTTTAATACAAATGCTAAGTGAGTTCCTTTGAGGGTGAGCAGTTAATTAGATTAAGTGTTTCAACTCTGAAATAGATACGTATAAAAAAAAGCCACAGAATTTTATCATCTCTAAAATGCGAAGGGCCAGAAGCTGAGCTTTACAGTATTATTACCACTGTCATCCTCACTAGCTTTCATGTTTTCTCTTAATGGGAAGACCTGTGTCTTTCTGTCAATCAGGATCTGTCAGCACAATGTTATTATGTCTGTGTTATTATTCAGAAATTTCTTTTCCAGTGTTAACTGCTTTTTACCAATCTTAGTTACATAATGTACTGCAGCAGACATGCAGTGCTTGAAGAGGGATGGGGTAGAGGGCTTATTTTTTCTGATATCTAGCCTAGATTGAAATGAGAGTTCAAAAAGTTGGACTGAGGCATTATTTAGTTTCTATTTGCATAGAAAAAGCTGAGAGTGTGTGGGGGGTGGCAGAAAAATCAGCAAAAGGGGCACATCTGGAAACAATGTAGTAAAAAGGAAGGAAATTAAAAAAGGGAGAGAAAAGAAGCTGAGGGTATACCTATACAACACAAATGTTACTGAGCTCACTAGTCTATTGTGTTTATTAGACAGAGAGATGGGAAATGCACCAAAATACTCAAATTTATTTCTAGTTGACCCCAAATGATTTTTTTCAGTTTAACTCATCAAAACTCTTTGCAACATTTACAGTGAATGAATTCAGTTTTAAAATGAAACTTTCTCTTAAAAAAAGAAATTCAAGTGTGACATTTGTAAAAATTTTACATCACGTCACTAAAATTTGTGATTTTTGACAAGTTCTATTCAATCTTAACTCGCATTTTTGCAGGGTAAAAGGATAGAAGACTTTTCTTTTTTTTTACTCCACGCTTTATTCTAATGTCTGTTCAGGGATTTATAAAACATTCCATTTTTGGATATCAGAGATCAAGGGGGAATATGGTTTTCAAAAGGCCACTGCTTCCTCAGCAGTGAAGTGTGCATCACGAAATGCCTGAAGCTTTGATGATATTCTCCAATGTGGCAACTGCTAAAGCTGAGTTGGAGTTTAGGCAGGAGGATGAAGTAATTTGTCGCTACCGTAGGTCATTAAAAGAGCACTTATCCCTTTGTATATATGCATTATGATACATTCTTAAAACTCTTTTCCATGCATTGGCAAAGCTTGCTCACTGAGAAAAGGGGTACTGAGGTCCCTTTCAAAGAATGGTCCAGTAAGTAGATTCTTTCTTCATTGCCTTGTGCTTCTCTTTTGAAGACATTATAAATGTTACTGACTGTGCTTGCATTTTTCAGATTCTCAGCCTTCTTAGACTACCAGTGCTTTCATTTAACAACATTTTAGGAATGGGATTTTACTTCTTCAGTACCATCAATAACCATATGGAAAAGCAAGAAGATGTCTAAGCACACGTTGCTTCAGAACTTGCCTGGATGCTTTTGTGGTAGTTATCTCAAAGCGTTGAAAGTTCGTATCATACATGAAAATGAGTTTTATAGTTGAATAACCAATGTTTAATAAACGTATGGTAACATAATGAAGAAATCAAAAGGAAAACCTAGTGGTAAAAAAGCAAAGCCCATTTCTATGGCTGTGTTTTTTAAAAAAGGCAGCCACGTAACAGCGTGTCTGCACTTAGCATGTTACCTTCCCACTACTGTGTTCCTGCATCCTGAATAAATGCAGATAGCTCTTCTCTGGTACCTCAGCAAAGGCTGTGAACCAGTAATACATCGGGCATTGCATTTCAGGCTATCTCCATGCCAAGTTTGCATTTGGTTCATTTTGCTGCAGCTTCTCCCAAAACCTATGGTTCCAGCATTATGAGCGATAACAGCAGCAGGAGCTGTAGAAGAGCCAGTGATGGCCATAAGCTTTTGAAAACCTGCTGTGAATACAACGTGGTAACATGGAAACCAGACTGCTCAAGGATGCTCAGGACTCTTTGTTGGACTTGGAACATTACGGAATCACAGGAGATAACAGCATAACAGAATAACAAGTGCTGTGCCATCTTGGTGATTGAAATGGTTACTGTCTAGCCATGGAAAATCATACAGAAAAGATGTATTTACAAATAAGTATGTTAAGCTTTTTGATTACGTTCCACTCAGTTTATTTTAAAGTTTGTACGGTTTTGCCAAGCTGGCACTTAGAAGAAACGTTAGGTTTAACATAACATTAAATGTAAGTTATACCTGAAAACACATTGTCTTTTTAAAACAGCAATTGCTGGAAGAGCAAATGGTATTCTCTGCCTTGGAACATCTCATTGAACTTTTGTGTTCAGTCTAACAGCATGATATCCTTAATATTATTTTTTTTTTCCTAAAGAGAAAAAAAAGAAATCTGATAGTTAGGTTAACTGCTGTGACAGAGATTGGAGATAACAGAGCCCTCTCTGTGAGGATGAGATTGTCACTTTCCTTAACTTTGTCAAAATGCATCCTTTGTGGACTTTAGCCAAGGCAGCGGTGGGAGTGGTCCACAGCAGGCTGCCATATTAAACGGCAATCACACCATCTCGGTGCTGGGCAAGGCAGCATCTACCGTGTATCATGGAAAAAATGCCATGATTGCTGTGATGAGAAGACAGCATGAGCCTTCCTGCTGCTCCTAGGGAGGTGAACAGAAGGCATGTAATCACATCCCCAGGGTGCGTGCTGTGACTTTAGGAAGTATTCAGATAAAAAGGTATCTTTGTTTTAGTGTCTTTCCTAGAGACACAATGGCATCCAAGATCCCTTAAAACTGTGTGCAAACGTTGTGTTTACTTGGATGAAGGGAACCCTTCCCATAAGAAGGCAGCAAACTGTAGAGGACTTGATGCCAGCCACAAGGAACTCCCCATAAGATCCTGCCATCCACTGCAATTATAGTGGATGCAACATCATCAAGTGCTAAAGAGGAACAAGTAGGCTTGGCTCTATTTCTCCATCACGACAGAAAGGTACGACTGTGCTCCTGGAGTGAGCCGAGTGCTTCTCTCTCTCTTTCACATCTTGTGGCGTATCTACTTATCCACTCCTTAATTACAGTAAGGTTAAGAGTCTCATGGTTTTGGTAAAACAGAAAATTATATTAAACGTGTAAAACCGGGATAAATTAATGTAATTTCTATTCTAGAGGGAGAATAAATTGTTTCAAGTACTTTGGACTGTGATGGCATTTTGAATGGAAAACATATGACCTTCTCAGTAATGATGGAATCAATGAACTATGGGAAAATTACACTGAAACTTCGATATTCCAGGCTTGCTTGTGACTGGAGAAATAAACTCTGAAAAAGAAGTTTTTGTAAAAATCCTATACATATCTTGGTTCCCTCTTTGGCAAGTGTACCAGCATCCTTACGGTTTACCTGAAGTAAGAATGAGAAGAGACGAAGTATGAACAAATCCCTGGCTCCAGCTGTCTTGATTCAGTGGCATAAGCGGCAGTAATAATAGAACTAGATCATAGTTTGCTGCTAATGAAATTCAGTAGTAAATTATTGGCTTACTGAGACTTACTATGATTATAGACTGTTCTCTGATTCAAAAAATCCTGAGATCGAGGTTGAGGTCTTTGCAGCACTCAACTAGCACCTGACTTCACTGCAGTATCTGTAAATGGAAGTGTGAAGAGGAGATATAGGGTCATTCAGCCTTGGAGCTGGTAAACATCTGTAATTCCTGCTGGAACTGCAGAAAGTACAGTCTGCTCACAGTTAGGATCTCTGTGTGTTTCCACTGCAGCTGCCTCAATATTTTCAATTTGTGGCCTAGACCCTGAAGGTCAAATCTCCCCTCAAATTTGCTCTCTAAGGTTATGATCCTAGGACATTGGTGTACTGTGAAAAAAATTTAATTGTTCTCTATCAAATTAATGCAATACTTGTTTAATTCAATAATTAAACTGAGAGAAACAGAACAATGGCAACTTGAAGGCTGAAACAAGAGAATCCCACTATGTTTATGAAGGTAAAACCTCTGAAATGATAAGGGCACAATGACTACATGACATGAAGCTGGAAAGACAAGCAGTATCAGCTTGAAATAACGATCCAGAGGAGACATTCTCAGTTTATTATTTGGGTTCAAGTAGAGGTGAAGGTCATCAAAATAGCAGGATTCCCTACAAAATCTTTAATTAGTGTGAAAAAAGAACAATAAATATTACTCAGAGCTAGTTCACATTCTCATCCACAGCTTCTGCCTCTCTCGCTCTCACTGAGTACCTTTATAACCTTCAAGGTTATAAACAATTTAGCTGAAAAAAGCCCCAGAAATGTAGACTTAGAGAAATCTTTGGGATAAATAGTTCAAGATAAATAGAGGCAAACCTGCTATTTCCTCTTGACTCCTCAAGTTTTTTCTACCATCAAGGCCTCATATCCAACAATATAAGTGCTACTGTAAATGAATATTCACTTACCCTCTCTGGAAAAGGTGTTTGAAGCAGAGAAAAAACTAAATCAAGAGTTGGTTGAGGCTTATCTACCATGGTGAGTCAGAAACTGAATGTGTTCTTCAGAAAGAGTTCCTTGTTCTTTACTAAATGTTGATATATTTTGATTGCATAAAATGAAAGCAGAAGTTCAAAGAAAAGATACTTCTTTTTTGTTGTTTTGTCATAGCACAGGAATTGCTCAATTTTCATGAAAGCCTAATATTGCAAAGCCTTATCTCCTTTTTTTTTAGAAAAGTATATTCTTTATGAAGTTATTCTTTTGGACCTTACGTTAATATTTATTTTTTACTAGAATTATAGCAGGGCAGAGATGTTGTTAAAAGAGTCTAATGTATTAAAATTGTATTCAGGATTCAATATTTTACTGTTTCTGTTCTCAAACTCTAACAACGTCTATACCCAGCACCCTACTGGTAAATATATTTTCTTTGATCATTGCAACATTACTGATTTGAGTGATAAATATTACATCAACAGATATTTTTGCTTTTGTTTGCTCAGGATGAGGTTTTCAAAAAACAGACAGTTCTTTTAAGGCCAAACAATTTTTTTTTTTGTACTCTGTATTTTGCTTTTTATTTTGGTCTATGTTTTTGTCACTAAAATGGGTTTTACATCCACAGTAGCTGGAACAGATGGAATTGGGGCCCGTTATATTTCTCTGAAAGGGAACACATCTGGAGCATAAATGATTTTGGCTTACCAAAAGTGGAAGGAATAATACTTAGTGCCATGATTCTGTATTATAGTAATAGAGCTTTTAATAACATTTGTTCCCCTTTTGTTCAAGTGGAAGTGGTTACTCAGGACTTTGGGGAAGATACAGGTGGTATGGAGTCAAGATTTTCCCTATAGTAAAAAACTGACTTATATTACATATGGGTGCTCCTCTTTGAAGAAAGGATAAAAACAAAACTATATATTCCAAAGAAGGTAGTTCTCCCAGAGAATGTTTGGGGCCTACACCTCAGGACACCTACATCTCTGGCACATTTTAGGAATATTTGTATTATTACTGTAGTGCCTGCTAACCTCAGTCATTACCTGGGTCTTTGTAATGGAAATATAAAATCAAAAATAATTGTAAAAATTTTGAAAAACAACAATCCCTGATAAAAGGGTTGATAATCTAAACATATGCCAGACAACAGCTGGATATTGATGAACATCAAAAGGGTGTGGATTTGTCATGCTGAAAAAATAATTGCTTCTCTGTGGCAAAGATAGGATTGAATGAAAAAAGAGGTGGCTTCTGTGGGGCAAACGAGCTCTCGGGACTCTGTTCAACAAGATGTTTTTCTCGCATTTTTATACACAGTAATCACATAATAGTTTTGTTTCCAGCTTTGATATTTGAAGGGTAGGAACTCCTTTTTCACTCATCGTCTGGTCCACAGGGTGTTGCAGGTATCTCCATCCATCTGCTCTTGCCTTTGCCTGCTGTGTGTATTTGTGTACTTTCTAACCCTCCTTCATTCCTCCCCTTCCCTAGTTAGCTCGTGGAGATCTGTCATTGTCATTTCTCCCTGCGCTCTTGCAGGCAGATCATTAAAACCTTTTTTTTGTCCATAACAATCAAAATACTTTCTGGAAAATAAAATGCTGAAAATGTATTTCAGGACAGTCAGGGTGCCCCAGATAAACAACAAAGGCCAAAAAAAAACCCCCCAAAACACTGCAGTTGTGCTAAGCTTCAAAAACAGGATCTATACAAAAATGAGCAATTTTGTTAAAAAGGAGCTAAAAAAGGAAGGTAAGAATTAAAATTTAGCAGGTGGCATAAAGGCTTTTGAGGGACACTGCATGGGATGCGCAGTGCCCATGTGCACCACTTATTGTGATGGACTTGAGAAAAAGTAGGAATGTCTGAGCAACAAAGTTAAAAGAGATCTTTTTAGAATTAAGCAGGTATTAATAAAAACCCTGAAAGTTGGATCCAAATGAAGAAAACAGAAAGGATCATAAGCTCTGGAAGGCTAAACAGTAAGTGACCAGCCCTCTCCGTGGAGGAAGGTCAGCAGTGAAGTCACACAGGGTGCTGTTCTTGGACCTGCTATTTAACATATTTATAAATGACCTGGAAAAGGGTATGTGCTGTGAAAAAGTTTGCTGATGAGACAGAGTTCTTCAAGGAAGAAAAGATGAAGTCCATTGCAACAAATTGCAGAAGGTCCTTATAAGATTCAGTGGTTGACTAAGAAAATGGCAGATGAAAGTAAAGGTAGGTAAACGTAAAACAATGCGTGTGTTGTGTGAATAAACCATTCTAGCTTTGCATACAAAATGGTAGACTCTGAAATCACTCTGGCCACTGGGCAACTAGTCCTTGGGCTGAGATAAATAATTCCTTGAATACATCCATTCAACATTAGCAAAAATAAACAGAAAAGACTCACAAAGGAAGGAATAGAGAACAAAACAGAAGCTAGTTAAATAAAATCATAAACCCTGTGTGGCTGTAATGGTTCCTTCATGTCAAAATATGATATATTAGAACTGGAAAAGGTTCAGAGAAGGAAAGAAAAGATAATCAAAGATTTCATGGTCATATAGGCAATGCCAGAGTGATATGGCACTCTTTATAGAATCATTAAGGTTGGAAAAGACCTTCAAGATCAAGTCCAACCATCAACCCAACACCACCAAGCCCACTAAACCATGTCCTGAAGTGCCACGTCCACACTTTTTTTGAACACTTCCAGTGATGGTGACTCTGCCACCTCCCTGGGCAGCCTGTTCCAATGCTTGACCATTCTCTCAGTAAAGAAATTTTTCCTGATATCCAATCTAAACCTCCCCTGGCGCAACTTGAGGCCATGTCCTCTTATCCTATCGCTAGTTACTTGGGAGAAGAGACCATCATCCATGTCACCACAACCTCCTTTCAGGTAGTTGTAGAGAGTGATAAGGTCTTCCCTCAATCTCCTCTTCTCCAGACTGAACCACCCCAGTTCCCTCAGCTGCTCCTCATCAGACTTGTGCTCCAGACCCCTCACCAGCTTCGTTGCCCTTCTCTGGACACGCACCAGCACCTCAACATCCTTCTTGTAGTGAGGGGCCCAACACTGAACACAGGATTCAAGGTGCGGCCTCACCAGTGCCGAGTACAGGGGCACGATCACTTCCCTGCTCCTGCTGGCCACACCATTTCTGATACAGGCCAGGACGCTGTTGGCCTTCTTGGCCACCTGGGCACACTGCCGGCTCATGTTCAGCCGGCTGTCAACCAGCACCCCCAGGTCCCTTTCCGCCGGGCTGCTCTCTAGCCACTCCTCCCCAAGCCTGTAGCGTTGCATGGGGTTGTTGTGACCGAAGTGCAGAACCCGGCACTTGGCCTTATTAAACCTCATACAGTTGATCTCTGCCCATCGATCCAGCCTGTCCAGATCCCTCTGCAGAGCCCTCCTACCCTCCAGCACATCAACACTCCCACCCAGCTTGGTGTCATCTGCAAACTTACTGAGGGAGCACTCGATCCCCTCATCCAGATCGTCAATAAAGATATTGAACAAGACCGGCCCCAGAACGGAGCCCTGGGGAAGATCGCTTGTGACCGGCCGCCAGCCGGATTTAATGCCATCCACCACAACTCTCTGGGCTCGGCCATCCAGCCAGTTCCTCACCCAGCGAAGAGTAAACCTGTCTAAGCCACGAACCGCCAGTTTCTGCAGGAGAATGCTGTGGGAGACGCTGTCAAAGGCTTTACTAAAGTCCAGGTAGACAACGTCCACAGTCTTTCCCTCATCCACCAGGCAGGTCACCTTGTCATAGAAGATCAAGTTGGTCAAGCAGGACCTGCCTTTCATGAACCCATGATGGTTGTCCTGCACGTGCCCTGTGAGCACTCTCAAGATGAACCACCTCAGCCTTTTCCTCATCCTTGTTGGCAATGTTCTCCCCCACATCCAATAAGAGATAGAGATTCTCCTTGTCTCTCTTTTTGTAGTTAATATATTTGCAAAAAAAATTTTTGTTATCCTTTACAACTATGGTCAGATTGAGCTCTAGCTGGGCTTTTACCTTTTTTTTCATGAAAAGGGCATAATTCAGGGTGCTCCACTGAGGTCTACAGTGCCATGAATGGCAAGAACGCCATGAATTGCAAGGACGCCATGTATAAGGATCGTCTGTTTGCTCTGTCCTCCAGCACAGTAACTAGGACCCATGAAATGAAGCCACTGGGATACAAATTATTCAGATAATTCATAAAATTCAAGAACAGAAATTCCCATAAGTCATTCCAAGGTGATGTTTCAGAGCAATGTATGATCACTTACGCTGCTTTATGGAGCATCAGGAGCCCCAAAGAACTTCTTGAAGCTAAGGTTCATCATCCAGGTTAATCCAAATTTACCTGGCCCAGTGGCAATATGAAATTAAACCAATTTCTTGTAACTGTCTGGTATTTTTGACTAGCAGTCCTGTGCTGGATTTGGCCGAGATGATAGTTAATTTTCTTCACAGTAGCTGGTATGGGGCTATGTTTTTGGTTTGTGCTGAAAACAGTGTTGATAATAGAAAGATGCTTTTCATTATTGCTGAGCAGTGCTTATACAGAGTGAAGGCCTTTTCTGCTTCTCACACTACCCTACCACCAAGTAGGCTGGGGGTGCACAAGAAATTTGAGGGGATACAGCCAGGACAGCTGACACCAACTGACCAAAGGGATACTCTGTACCATATGACGTCAAGCTCAGTATTTAGAGCTGGGGGAAGAAGAAGGAAGGGGTGGAGGGATGTTTGTAGTTATGGCATCTGTCTTCCCAAGCAACCACTATACGTGATGCAGCCCTGCTTCCCTGGAGATGGCTGAACCCCTGCCTGCCCATGGGGAGTGGGGAATGGATTCCTTCTTTTATTTTTCTTGCATGTGCTGCTTTTGCTTTGCCTACTAAACTGTCTTTATCTCAATCCACGAGTTTTCTCACTTTTACCCTTCCACATGTCTTGCCCCCCGCCATCCCACCAAGGGGAGTGAGGGAGCAGCTGTGTGGTGCTTAACTGCTGGCTGGGGTTAAACCGTGACAAGTCCCTTGCCTCTTGCTGTCCCCAAACACTCTTGCATTTTTCTATGCCATTCTTCAGGGACAACAGATTTTTCCTAGTCATGCTGCATACCTGTCCTTATCCATATATCAAACCTGCTTCAAAGTCTTAATTTAAAAAAAAAACCCTCTTTTTTTTCCCCTACCAATTTTTTGAGGGAAGGGCTTCCCATACAGTTTTTACAACATTTTACAAAGATGGATTATCACATCTGTGCCCCATTAAAACGTAGCTGTACATCAGAAAGCCAGAATTGTGTTGGCTTTTTGCTGTCATATCACACTGCAATTTCAGGTCTTATTGGTCAATTTCTGTCTCCAGTAAGTCACTTTTAACACTACTACTCCGGATTTTCTTTTTTCATGGAATCATAGACTCATAGTTGTGTTCTGTTATTATTTTCCTCCCCTTCTGCATTTATTAGCTTGTATTTCCCCATGACATTTCATTTTGAGGTTTTCTGGTTTTATGTCTAACCTTTCTAGGTCATTTGCCCTTACTGTTGTTGGCAGCAACTTCACACTACATAGAATTTATATATATCATACTTTCCCTTTTGCTTACCTCTGATGTATATGAAAAGTCAGAACAATTTTCTTCTTATTTTGCTACCTCAGAAATATGAAGAATGTCATCTATACTCTTCCACACTTTGCACAGGGTTTCAAGTGACTTACTGGCCACCTGAGCCCCAGACAGTCTGATTATTACAGGTGGTTGGGTGCTTGAAGGTTCAGGTGGAAGCCTAGGAGGCTTTGCCAAATTTCCTACAAATATGAAGTACTAAGTGCCTAACCAATCTGGCAGTAAAAAGCTTACCAATAAGAAAAAAACAGTGAATTAGGGCTCATCAGTTCTTGCAGAGACTACTGCAAGAAGAAAGCTCCTCATGGTATGAGAGAATTAGGGGATTTGATACAAGTGGATCAAAGAAAGTTTTCATGCCTCACCTTGCCATGTCCTGCCTTGTCCTGTCTTGTCTTTTGGTGTTTTTTTCCTTCTGTTCCCTGAAAATGTCAGTCTGTCTCTGGTCTTAGTTCTTTATGTGATTTGGGGAAAAACCAGCTGCTATCTATAAGCAATTATTTCAGGGAATCAGAGGTAAATTTTTCTAATGATTATTGAAACCAAAAACTAGACCTTGAAGCCAAACAGGCCAAGTACAGGTTTTGCAAGGTGGCAAGTCTCCTTTGAGTTTGCTTTTCTCCTGAGTCTTGCTGTGGGAGTCAGAAGCTGAGCTGAATGCGTTCAAATTTTGTACTGACTTGATTTTTGCTTTGCAGTGACATTTAAGATATGCCAGCATTGTGTTCCTTCTATGTTTAGAGACAGAGAAATACGACCTTTACCTTGCCTCCAGAGAGAAATGTTTTTTATCAGCTGAACTCACTACTTAAGGCTGCTTTGGGGCTCTTGTTAAACAGGATGGATTAATTGATTGATTTTTTTTTTTAATTTTTATTTTTTTAAATGCAGGGCTAGATTTACAAAATACGGTAGATGACGTACTAACAGTCCATTCTGATTGACATTTCACCATTAAAAGGCTGTCCTGGGCTGTGGAAAACCTCAAATCTGTTTCTACCTCTGTATATAGAGATCTGGGAAATATCTATCCCCAGCATTCTAGAAGATGGGTCTGGAGGAGCAGGCTAATGTTTGAAAGAAGAGAAGGCTGAAAAAATACAGACTTTGATTGATGCGGTTCTTGCACAAATTATCATCCAGCCTGTTCTATGATTCTATGGTTCCATGATCAAGAAGGGGTGAGAATTTAGGCATTTGTCTCACTAGGTGAGATGGTGAATTAACTTGATCTTTGGCTCCGGTAATTTAGCATATTCCATGTAAACTGTAAATAATCCAAAAGAGGGATTAAGGAAAACCTATTATTGAAAGATTTAAAGTGACGAGAAATTTGAGCAGCTGTGCAGCTGTGTGCACAAACATCTCACCTAGATGTGGCAACTGTGGTTAAACCTTTCCCACTCTGAGTAATGCTCAAGCCCTTGGGATTTTATACAGAAAGAGATGCCTTTTGTTCCCTCTTCTCCCCCTTCCCTTCAAGTGGCAAAAATACAAAACTCTTTTAAAAATATTTATTGAAATTGATTTTTTTTTCTAAAACTCTATTTGTTTTCAACTTGTTTTCTTGTGAAATTTTTCATTTGACTGCTAAATTGGGAATACGGGATTCAGAGAGCCCAGTGCTTAACTGCCACTTTAATCAAAGAAAGTTAACCACCTCAGCACTTACAAACTATCCTCCTGAGTGTCAACTTTGCATGTCTAGAGGCCTAAATGCCTCTAAAAATGTGAACCTTATTGCTTGTGTAGAATATTTCATAGATATCAAAGCACTGTAGTTAATTGCTCTTATTATTTGCAATAGTAAGGCATGTGCATCTTTAGCAAAGTATTGCCTTTTCGTTAAGGTTAATTGGTGGATAAAATTAAATAGCAAAGACAAAAAATAAAATATGGAAAGTGGTTTATACAGCCTGTCATAAGAAATCTCTTTCTGCCTTAACTGCTCAGGCTTCATCCTCCTCTTTAAGACCACAACTTCAAGTTTTAACACAGAACTAAGATCTATCCCACATGGTGGGATAAAGATGAAGTAAAAAACTGTGCAAGACAGCAAAACAAAAGTTCATTGACTCACTCTCACTGCATCTGTTGGTTTTAACCATCACACTCCAGGAATCAATGTATCTGTGGTCTTTATGTATCCCAGTTAGCGTTGTGCACCAACATCCATATCATCAGAAGTTATAAATGTAAGAGCTAACATGTAGCTTAGTGACAGGATCTGTGTGAATCTCTCTTTAACATCACAAATAACATAAATAAATAAAATCATAAACTTAGCACCCATAGTAAACTGACACCTTAAGAACTCTTATACTGCAGTAATTTCTAATTCTGTAATACATCACCTTTTACTTGTCCTCACCTTTTGCGCTGACATTGTTTTCTGGGGAGAACAGCTTTTGGTAAAGACTGAAGCACAAGAAATACGTTTTTTTATGAAGAGTCTGTGTCACCAATGGGTGGTTTAGGCCTCTTAAAGGATCACTGCCAAAGATATTAGTAAGCAAATGATTTTAATATAAATTTGTAAGAAGCGCTACTTAACAGAATTTGATGGCAAGGTCCACTCTATTACTTACTCAACATGGAAAAAGCATACAAAGAGAAATCAAATTAGAACGGGGTTAGAATGATTTACACATAGATCAGAGAAAATGATTTTCACAGAGTCAGGGAAATTGAATCAGGTCGGTATGACTTATATGTGGATTAGGGAAAGAAAGTGAGGGAGACCCTCCCATTGAGTCATGAGGTTCAGAGTGGATCCCTTTGCTTTCTGAACTTCCTCTCAGAGAGGAGTCTAGGTGCAGCTGAATCCACTCCTAGGCCCAGACTTGGTCAGTGGTTTATGACTAAAACAATCAAGTGCAGGGGATTTTGGTGTGATGTAACATATGATTTTATGCTGTGTGTAACTTTAGAATGGCAACAATCTAATGAAAAATAGCAGCAATTTAAAATTCTCTAACACTATTAAGGCAAATCACAATGCTAAATCATATAATTTCCTAACAAAATTTAACAACACAAGAACTTAAAAACTTAGTAAGATTCTTACTATACGTGCACACACAAACGTAGATATAGAGACATATAAAGAGATACACGTCAAAGAGATATGTATGTAAGAGGAGATATATGAAGAAAGAGATATATACACAAAGGTACCTACTAAAGAGTTTCCCTTGAGTTCAGTGAAATATTCATGTTGAATGTCTTTATATTTCTCAATGGGTGAAGGGTTTATCCTCAAAGCAGGGGTTTCAGCCCGGGTCCCATGCTGATCTCTGGCAACGGTCCGCTGAACTTTGAAACTTGTAAGTTTGTGAGCTCTGAGAGATGTCCCACTCAGAGATGCTGGTCACAGCTCACTGTGGTCCAGGAGAGCTCAAAGGGCCTCACTTGGGACCGCTGTTTATAGGGTCAGCAGATGATTGACTTTAGGCATCAATGAGCTTCCATCGTGACCACAACCCAGACAGCTAATTTCTCAGGTCTACAGTAGCACTGGAACCAGTCGTTCCAAGGTTGTCAGGAGATGATTAGTTAGTCCTGTTCTCATTCCTCAACCTGGCCATTCCCCACCCCAGCAATATGGAAGTGCTTGGTATGTTCCAGGTGCTCTCAACCACCAAACTCTTTGTTCAAAGACTGAGGTTTGCCAGGCAATTGAATTCCTCAGGTTGTAGAGCAGCTCGGGAGCAAGGCAAGGAGACGTAGGGGGGAAATGCACCACCACAATCCTGTGTCCGTTTTTTTCCCATCACGCTTTATGTAAGCCCATTAACACGACATTCTAATTCCTGTTCTGCTTGTCAGTGACTATCTGCAATACCTGTAATATTTAAAAATAGAAACGTTACAAGCAAGCTATCTCCTTGTACTGGTTCAACACTAACAATAGCTACTAACAGCATCTACTGTAAAAATTGTGTGTACATGACAAAGGAAATTTGAGAGCTTCTACTTTATTTTTCTTTTTCTTTGCTCTGTTTTGAATAAAAAGAGTGGAGAATGTGAGAAACAAGTGTGTATGGATAAGAAAAAAAAGGAGGAGGCTGCAACATCTTATTTGTTATTATTTGTTCAGAGATAGTTTCTAACTCGGAAGGAGACAAATCACATTAATTCCTTTTAACGTTTTTCCTCAAGGAGATTGACTCCTCTGAGTCTTAACAACATAAGCTTTCATAACTCTATGTTTATTAACAGTCTACTTCCTCCTTATAATTAATCCCCTGGCCTTGCTTCTTTGTAGGACCCAGAGATTTAACAATGATGTAAATCTTTCATATCTGCATTGAGGTCAGCGGACCTACACAGTGGTATAAGAACTACCTCAAGTCCATATGATTTCCACAGCAGATACAAAATCAGCCCCAATTCCTTCCCAAATGTTAATACAAACTATTGATGGAGAATATTATCCCAACTGTAAGAAACATGAATATTATGAAATCTCTCAAACAAATATATGAAGTCGTGTAGAGAGCAATTTCTGCCTTGTAAAATAATAAAACCCAGGGAAAAAAGCTAAGCTTGGCAATGTGGACGAAGAACATGATCTCTTAAGTAGTAGATCACTGGAAACAGGAGAAAAAAAGGAATGGAGAGATAGATAGCCTGTGACTTTCATATACATCGAAAGGAGTTCTACTTATGTTAATGCTGGTAGACAGTACAGAATGAATATATCCCTGGCAGGTAATAACTGAATCAACCTCTGATGGGTTGATATTGATAAATCAGGGGATTTGTATTGTTAAATGCTGGTGTTAGAAAATTTCTGTTCTATCTATTTGGATGGTGGATGATGAAAAAATTAATTGCTAGTATATGACATCAAGTATCTTTAGTATCATTATAAGTGGATTTTGCCTTACTAAACTGGGAAGAAGCAGTTTTTTTATCAGCCATGATGATACCATTTAAACAAAAAAATATGTTTGTGCAGTCTAATCTGACATGCATTAATTAGGCAATGTACTAGAATTGATAAGCTGTGGTCTGGTAGGTTCAGTTTTCCTACTATGGTTTGTAGCAGATGTTATTACATCAATAAAAACCTCGATAATATAACTTTTTTCATTTCAAAGCAATGAAAAACAGCAAAAATATTGATTTGACAAAAGGCAGAGAAACGACAGAAAGCTTGAACTATTTACATGACCTCTTTTGGGAAGATGAGACAGCAAGAATTGGTGTTCAGGAGTTTATTTTCCCAAATTCCCATATCACTAATCACTCACATTCGTTCTCGTAAAATGTGTCTGCAATATCCTGTGCATAACAATGCTGAAGCATTTCCTTTATCATACTTCATCATATATCTATCTATATCTTAGGTGCTCTGCCATCTAAATTAGAATATTCATTTAAAATAATGACCACTAGTTACCATGTTTATAACTTTTGCTGTGATAACTCTGTATCTCCAATATTTTCCTAGTTCCATTTTTTTCCTCCAAGTCGTGTATAAATACCTTTTATTCAAAGTTGTAGTTGGATGACTTAGGACAAAGGGTTATTTGGTTATCTGTCCTTTGACACAGTGGCTAACTGTTGCTCATTGGCACAAAAAAAATGTTCTAAGCTGAGGATTTCAATGACAGTTACTATAAAGCCTTCACTAACACATGTGTATAGTCCTACTAGCTTTTTTAACTGTGATACTACAATTTGTATTCCAGCAGCTATCAGTTACATAATGCCAATAACTTCGCTTAGAGAAGAAAAAGGTTGGGAAAAAAAGTCAGCAGTTATCCTGGGTTTACATGGCTACCTTATAAAATTTTATTGAGAATGTGGACTTTCATTACTCCTATCGTTAATTTAAAACTTCAAATCAAAACTTATCTTCAATACCATTTTTACAACAGCAGAAATTACTTCATTATATTATATTTGTAAATTGGCAAATGCAGCTAAACTAGAAAATTGAACAATTTTCTGAACAGAAATTGTTTGTTCATCAACACTAAGAGATTAATTTTGCTAAAATTTTATTTTAAAAATTAGTTATGACAAAAATGTTAAAAAGTTTCATACTTTTGTGTTAAAGTTTTATTTTCTTGTGGTATTTTTTTTTGTACTGTTCATGATAAGGAACCATTGGATACTAAAACCAATGACAAATGACCAGTTAGAAAACCGATTTATCCACTAGAATACCAATTTCAAAACTAATTACAATTTATGATAGAATCATAGAATCATAGAGTAGTTTGGGTTGGAAAGGATCTTTTAAGGTCATTGTCCAACCCCCCTGCAATGAGTAAGGACATCTTCAACTAGAGCAGGTTGCTCAGAGCCCCGTCCAACCTGACCTGGAATGGTTCCAGGGATGGGGCATCTACCACCTCTCTGGGAAACCCGTGTCAGTGGTTCATCACCCTCATTGTCAAAAATTTCTTCCTTAGATCTAGTTGAAATCTGCCCTCTTTTTATTTTAAAACCATTACCCCTGTCCTATTGCAACAGGCCCTGCTAAAAAGTCTGTCCCCATCTTTCTTACCAGCCCCCTTTAAGTCCTGGTAGGATGCAATAAGGTCTCCCCAGAGCCTTCTCTGCTCCAGGCTGAACACTCCCAACTCTCTCTGTCTTTCTTCATAGGAGAGGTACTCCATCCCTCGGAGCATTTTGGTGGCCTCCTCTGGACCCTCTCCAACAGGTCCATGTCTTTCCTGTGCTGAGGGCTCCAGAGCTGGATGCAGCACTGCAGGGGGGTCTCCCCAGAGCGGGGCAGAGGGGCAGAATCCCCTCCCTCGCCCTGCTGGCCACGCGGCTTTGGATGCAGCCCAGGAGATGGTTGGCCTTCTGGGCTGCAAGTGCACATTGCCAGCTCATGTCCAGCTTTTCATCCACCAGAAACCCCAAGTCCTTCTCGGCAGGGCTGCTCTCCATCCCTTCACGACAGTAATGGTCAACACAGAACTGGATAAAACTGGGAAAGGAGAGAGATGGGCGTTGTCTGGAGCCAGTATTCTGAACCTTGCCCCAGCAAATGCTGTACCTGTTTTCTGTTACTGTAAAATCAATACACTTGCAGAGATGCTTGTATCACGAGGTCTTTTATTTTATGTTTATTGCATTTAAGTTTACTGATTGTTGTCTCATGTATATTCTGCATCTGTGAAACCAATGGAATTTTTAAGTATGATAATTGACATAAAATTTGCTGATCAAAACATTCATTCTAGGCTTCAGAGGAATACAGACTGCAGAACCTTGGCTTTTACATAGTACTGAAATATAACTGTTTCATTTTCTAGCATTCCATAAGGGAGAGGGGTAGATGCTCAGAACTACATGCAGTGTTTTATCTTGTCCTTGTAATGTAATCTCAGCTTTGTAATGAAGAGAAGGAACTGGACAGCCAGGTGGATATGCTGGTGGATGTCATGAGGATAGCACCTTCTTCATTGCCAGCTGGCAGTGGTGTGTAGCCAGATGACCCAAAGATAATATGCACAGTCCAGGGTGGTGTAATGAGGACCTGACCTGGCAGATGTAAAGCTATTCCTTTACTGAACAAGTCATTACTGGTGTATGAAGAGATGAAGATCTCTTCAGCAGTATGTTGAAAACCTTCATTTTCTTCCTTTTTATCCCTGCTTTCAATTCCTGGGGCCAGAAGCCTCCTCTTTTACCCTTGAAAGCATACTGCTCTGTCAATCCTGCTGGGGCATACCCAGAGAAGGGATTGATTTCATCTAAGGTGAGCTTTAGTCAAACTCTTATGTGTATGGGCTTTTATAACTACAGTTGCTGCATGTTATCAATACTCTAGCTTAAGAGCATTCTAGAAAGTAAACAAAGACTTCCTTGTCAGTATCTGTGCAGGATCAGCACCTGTACTAGGAACTACTTCGTTGAAATAGGTGTTTTTTCTTCCTCAACATAAATGAAATTGCAAGGTGCTAATGAACAGTAAGTATTCTCAGAGCACAGTGTGATATGAACATTATCCTATATGTGTCATAGCTGCGAGCTCAGCATCCCCTAGAATAGGTATAATTTGAAGTCCTATGCATCTCTTAAATGGGTTTCATATGCAGTAGTAGCTGTCTGCAGCTTAGGTGGATTTCCAGATGACTTGTCAATAAGGTCCCTTGCCAGAAGTTTTCAGAGAAACCAGGGAGACAGAGAAGGCCCTTGCATGAGTAAAGAAATGGTTGAAAGGACAAGGACGATGGGAGCAGACGATTGCATGACCAAAAGAAGCTGTGCAGGGACCCTGTTATTCAACAGACTAGTGAGTGATATGGAAAAGGGTGGAGTGAGGTGACAAAGGTTGCTGACAATCCTAAATTATTCAGGGCCAACTGTTAAGTGTTGCAAGAGTAGTGATGTGGTAGATAAATTTCAGTGTAGGTAGATGTAAAATAAATCAACCAATGAAAACAATCCTAACTTTATACCCATGGTAATGGGCTACAAGCTGGTGATTATCATTCAGGAGGGAACAAGACAAATGTGGAAATCCATCATGCATTTGTGTATGAAAACAGCACGTAAAGTTATTTCCCCCTTCCCCCCCCTCATTTTCCAAAAGGATAAATGAAAAATTATTTACCAAGGATTTGGTAAAGTTGAAAAAGTTTTTAAGAAAGGGTTTCTTTCTCAGGTTATCAAAGGAGTGAAACAACTTCTGTATGAGGGATGGCCAAGTACACTTGGGATCTTCAGCCTGGGAAAGAGATCTTTAAGAGAGAGTATGACAGAGGTCTACAAAATCAAGGAGAGGTAACAGAGAAATGACTGCTCATTATCTCTTCCACTATAAGAACTTGGGATATCAAATAACATATCAAGTGGCAGGTTTAAGATTAATAAAAGCAGGTAGCTCTTTCCATATCTTGGAATCAAGCTGTGTAAATCCTTGCTACAGCATGGTGGTGAAGCTTGCAAGTTTGAAAAACTATTGCATACAATTTTGAAACAAAAATCCACAGAGACACAAACAAAGAGAGGGCCACATACAGAGAAAATACCTGAAGAAGCAAATAGACCCTGTGATTATTCTCAGACTTCAGAGAATTTTGGTTTTGAACATATTTGTTATGTGGCTACATAAGCTGCTAAAGGTTGGCACCCTCTGATAACTATTAACTATTAACCATTGACTCCAAGCTCCATTTGGATCCATGAATCAGCCCAAAGGAAATATTAGGGGACAGCTTCCCCACATTTTTTGGCTCCGTCTTAAACCTTTCCATTAAGCTACAAAGAGTGAGTTGAAATCAAACAGTTGTAATTTTTTTATATTAATCCGCTCATTTTGCTCATGTATAGCTGAGTAAAATCTCACTTTCTCCTCAATTCTTGTTCATGAGTCTCTGCATGGAACTGCCATACAAGATATGCACTGTTAACAGAAGTCTTTCACCATATCTCTCTGATAAACTACTACAGGAACAAATTACTGCTTAGACAACAGACTGTGTTCTTGGGGGGAATAAAATCCTAATAAATGTGTAGCATAAAGGTGTCAATGAAATTATTGAATAAAATATCTCAGAGAGAAAAAACTTTATCAAATAAACGTCTGAGCCAATTCTCATATACTGGACCATGGTTACAATGAAACTCACAGATACACAGAAAGACAGCAGAAGCAATATGAAACTGCTCCTAAATTTAACTGAGTGAAATGAGGTACAGATAAATGGCAGAAGGCCTAGTTATGAGATCTTGATTGAGGGATTCTGATCTGCCATGTAAAAAAGTATCAACAATGCAAATCAACATTATCGGAGGGTACAAAAACTTTGGTGCAGTCTTCATTTGAGAAATAATACACAGTCATATTCTACACACCAAGTCCATTGGAGGTGTATCAGGCAGTATCTGCCCCAGTATCTTCTCTCAGGCAACAGTTAACACCATATGGTTTTGAGGAAATTGGAAGCTATTTCATAATGGATTTACTGTCCCACAAGTGAAATCCCTTTCACTCCCCATTACCAAAATCATGATATGGTTAATAACGTTAATTTTTTACCCTGGCTAATATTACTGTAGTTGTTTGACACTTGCAATAGATATGTGTGCATTTTAAAAAGGTTTCCTGGGCTTTTGCTGCATCCTGAATACTTCTTTCATGAGTAGACTCTGAACACGAGGTCACACTGAAGTGCAACCTTAAGGTTAGCTGTGTAGCACACCAGCAGAGAAAGTCTGGACCCATACAACCCCCGAGTGAGGATCCCAGCGTGCGCCTACCAGCAATCAGGACAGGTCAGACATGGCATGCCCAGCCCTGCAGTGATGATGTAACCCACCTGTCCCTGTAGTACTGTCATGTCACCAGTACTAGGCAGAGATACAAGCTCTAGAGCACTTCCTAGTTGTGTTGATCTTGATCCAACCTACCATAAGGGGAAATAAAATCTGCGGACAGAAGGAGAAGAGCCCTTAAGATGTGTGGACACTTGCAGCCAGATGGCCTAGATCGATCAGTGCATCAATGACAACCCTGCTCAGATGGGACTGTGAGCTACATTGTGATGGTTTAACTCAGCAAGTAGCTAAATCAACCACACAGACGTTTGCTCACTGCCCCTGCCTCCAGTGGGATGGGGGAGAGAATAAAAAAAAAGGTAGAACTCGTGGGTTGAGATAAAGACAGTTTAATAGGACAGAAAACAAAAGAACAATAATAATGCTGAAAGAATACACAAAACAAGTGATGCACAGCACAATCACTCACCACCCAGTTAGTTCCAGAGCCGCAGTACCTCCCCGGCCAACTCCCGCTGTTTATATACTGAGAGTGATGTCATATGGTATGGAATATCCCTTTGGCCAGCCTGGGTCAGCTGTCCTGGCTGTGTCCCCTCCCAGCTCCCCGTGCACCCCCAGCCTTCTCCTGGCAGCCCAGCACGAGAAGATGAACAGTCCTTGACTGCTCAGCAACAACTCAAAACATCAGTATGTTATTGACATTATTTTCAGCCCAAATCCCAAAACCAGCTGTCAGAAAATTAACCCTACCCCAGCCGAAGCCAGGACATACACAGAAAAGCATTTGCTCACTGCCACTCTATTTCCTGCTTGTTAGCCAATTAACTATCTGTGTAATAAGATCTAAAGGTACAGCAGCAGTAATGACCTGGGCCTTGAATCATTACAGATCTTGTCTGTTTGTTCAGCCATAGGTTTTACCCTTCTTGACTTCTAAGTGCTGAGTATTGCAGACTGGCTGGTATAAACTAGATTTTAATTGAGAAAGATGACCAGTGAATTCCAGATTGTGTGAAAAATGATCAGTGACCTATTTAATTAGATATTAAAGAATTAGCTTTTTTTTGTTGTAAGTACAGCTAAAATTTCTATCTAGGAGAACACAAAATATTTCCTATTATGCAATATTTTTAATAGAATTCCATCAGTTCCATGGAGTTTCTTCCTGTATTTTAATCTGAAATGCCTAATTTGAATATTATTAATAAGGTGTTTGAGCTACTTCTAATACCACAGAATACTGACTAAGCTATCTTCCTTGCTGTATTATAAAAAAATCTTTATGTCTCATAGCCAGATATAAATAACAGGACAGTAGGTTGGTTTGCTAGATTTATAGTAGAAGGCTTAGAAAAATTTCTTTAGATTCATTGTAGATATACTTAGGTTGGAAGCCATAGCTGTACAACTGAGTTAGTTGTCTAGATTCCCAATGTTGTCCACAGAGGATCTCTAACACACCTATTATCTCATTCTAAAATTGACATCCAGGTGGCCATTCCATTTGTGCATGTTTCTTTTCTCTGAATGAAAAGGGAGTCAGATCGACTGGTTGTCTACACTGCATGAATCTCATATTTAGGTGACATGGACACCCTTGCAAGTACCCTCTTTTTCAAATGCTGAAGAGAATATACCTACTAAGTAAAGAGTACACCATATCTTTAACTGTTACCTTCATTTTATGTCATCATCTAGGACAAGTTTGGGGTTTTTTCTATTTTGAGGTCAATAGAACATCATTCCTCGGTTTAGCATAGACCAATGTATGCTGTTTGAGTGTAAGAGACTGAATCTTAAAGCATTTGTCTCAAAGATTGTTTATCCAAGATAAGGATGGCTACATGACCACAGAGATCTCCGGTTGATGAAAAACACCCTGCCAAGATAATGGCTACATGTGAGGAGCGGAGCTGGAGCCACCCACCATGAAGCGTATGTGCATATGCAGGAATGCGAAGATATGCTAAATTGCAGGCTTTGAATGAGAGTAAAAGGGGACAGCCAAGACAAGCCCGTGTGCGTGCCGGCCGCCTCCGAGCATGATCACCCACCACCGAAAACTTCGAGAGACTTGGACCCCAGGACACCGCGGATCCATGGTGGTGACTATCCTTGCAACTCTATCCCGAATGCTTGCTTGATTTCTGTCTTTTTATTCCATTCTGTCTTATCGCTACTAATTCTTTACTTTTGATAATAAAAGCTGTCTTGGGTATACGGCATTTGACCTCATTTGTGTCTTAATCTCGCTCTCAAGATCATATCGAAACCTCCCTTGACATTGGATCGGGACATTGAGGTCTTCTGTAGTCCAGCAGAGATCCTAGCTGGTGTGAAGATGGCCACTGGATTACAACATTGTTGTTATACTGCTGACCCAGGAAACCAAGAAGGTCCTAAGCATGATTGTATAAACTGTATAGATTGTATCAAGATCTTGCAAAAGTTCAACAATCTGGAAATCACTGTTTCAAAACATAAAAGAAATTTTTATTAAAACCCCAAAACTGCTTTTCTCTACAAAGGTCTTGTTTTCTTTGTACTCTGTGTGATATTACTGTCTTGTTTAGTTTTTAATAGAATCTTTAGTGTGTGTTAATATTTTCTTGGACTGTAAATTGTTTTAAAAGCTGCATTAATCCTGAAACAACTGTACATTCATCTTACTTTCTCAGATGCAGCTTCAGTGTACTATAATTTAACCTTCTTTCTTAGATAAAGAATATTTAAGGAGCTCCCAGAATAGAAATGCTTTATTACTATAAGATTCTAGTAAGATCAGCTACATATTCTGGCAAAGAATATTTACTCATTTTACATGTAATCTGTCAACATGTAGCCCCAAACTTTCCTTTTTTTAAATGCTTTTTTTTTCCCTTTATGCAGAAGACCTAGTACTAGTTTAGATGTAAAATAAACATGATGAATAAAAGGTGACATTTAAGCAGTATATATAACCATGAAGTAGCACTTCCACTTTAAATTCCACGGATGAGATGACATTAACTTAGAGGAGTCACGTTATATAAACAAGCAAGTCTCTATGGACTCCTTTTTCTCCCTCCCCCAAAGATTTCACTTGCAAACGATTTGTATCCCTGGATGTTTCATTTGATATTCGGTCGGATGTCATTCCTGTCACTGCACAATAAAAAAAAAAAAGAAAAAGGCAGCAGTAACAAATACAAAGAACACAGTTCTCTTTTTTAATAACTCAGAACGCTTCAAGCCAAGCGTTCTGAGCTTCACACAGAAGGGCTGCTATTCAGAGGGAGGTGATCACAGCTATAAGCATGTAAGACAGAAGATGTGGAAGGGCAGACAGATTTTAGTCGATTGACAGATTTCATTTTTATTTCTGAAAGTAAAGATGATTTTCTGGTGGTTTTCTCAAGGGAAAAGAAAATACTATACAGATTGCTTATTCTTCCAGTTCTTCCAGAAAGATGTGGGCCAACTTTTTTGTGAAGATGTATATAGACCAGTGCAGAACCCTTGCCATACCTGAGAGATGAGATACCATCCAGAGGGACCTGGACAAGCTTGAGAAGTGAACTTCAAGAGGTTCAATAAAGACAGGTACAAGGTCCTGCACCTCGGATGGGGCAACCCCTGGTATCAGTACAGGCTTGAGGATGAAGGGATTGAGAGCAGCCCGGCCAAGAAGGACTTGAGGGTACTGGTGGATGAAAAGCTGGACAGGACCCGGCAATGTGCGCTCACAGCCCAGAAGGCCAACCACATCCTGGGCTGCATCCAAAGCAGTGTGGCCAGCAGGGTGAGGGAGGGGATTCTGCCCCTCTGCCCCGCTCTGGGGAGACCCCCCTGCAGTGCTGCATCCAGCTCTGGAGCCCTCAGCACAGGAAAGACATGGACCTGTTGGAGAGGGTCCAGAGGAGGCCACCAAAATGCTCCGAGGGATGAAGCACCTCTGCTGTGAGGACAGGCTGAGAGAGTTGGGAGTGTTCAACCTGGAGAAGAGGAGGCTCCAGGGAGACCTTCTTAGAAGCTTCCAGGACTTAAAGGGGGCTTCTGAGAAAGATGGGGACAGAGTTTTTAGCAGGGCCTGTTGCGATAAGACAGAAGGTAATGGTTTCAAACTAAAAGAGGGCAGATTTCAACTAGATCTAAGGAAGAAATTTTTGACAATGAGGGTGATGAACCGCTGGCATAGGTTGCCCAGAGAGGTGGTAGATGCCCCATCCCTGGAACCATTCTAGGTCAAGTTGCACGGGGCTCGGAGCACAGTGATTGAGTTGAAGATGTCCCTGCTCATGGCAGGGGGGTTGGACTAGATGACCTTTAAAGATCCTTTCCAACCCAAACTCTTCTATTATGATATATAAATTTCCCTTCCCTTCCCTTCCCTTCCCTTCCCTTCCCTTCCCTTCCCTTCCCTTCCCTTCCCTTCCCTTCCCTCCCCTTTCCCCTCCCCTCCCCTCCCCTCCCCTCCCCTCCCCTCTCCTCTCCTCTCCTTTCTTCCATTCTATTGAGTAGATATTCAATATTAATATAAATAAGAATATACATAAAATTAATATATGAAAAAATATGAATATAAATAAAATAAATTTATATTAATCCCAGTGACCAGTCCCTGCTTTGCAGACCCCTTCTCCCTGCAACCCAGGCAAATGTACTGTGCAACACAGATGTGTGGAATGGAGGCCATTCCCTCTGCCCTCCATTCGCAGCCATTTAGCTGAACTTAGTGCCTGCCATTGTTCCAGCCAAGGTCAAGTCAACAAGACCTGCAGCTCTACTGATTTACACACCTGTGGCTATAGAGACAAGTTTTATTTTCTTGGTGGTTACACACCCTAGAAAGAAACCAGCAACATTTGGCCATGTCATTTATCCAACTGTAAATCTACACGTCGAGTTCCTGAATCTAACCTTCTCCTGAAATCCGTCATTTAGTGAAGTTCACAGAGCTGTCTAAGAGACATGGTGAGTCTCTTAGACAATACTTAACTAAAAGGGATAATTATAACTTGAGTCAGATACATCAGTAGTTTGCCTCTTGCTTCTCTACAGAGACACACTATGACCTGCCTGAACACCCTAAAATTTATTTTCAGATGCTTGGTGATCAGCAGGATCAGTCCCATGGACGCATAGTTTATATACTACAGACACTTGCATTTAGTGTTCTCATCTCCCACAGTAGTTTGCTTGCCTTTGTAAGTCTCCTTGAAGTGCTTCCTGAAATGTTAAAAATACTGTATTCAGCCAGGATGGGGAGCATGGTCTAAAGATAGTGTTTAGCTAAACCCATGACGATATAGTAACATGAGGCCTTCAAAACAAAATGACCAAAAGTGAAGTATCCTGCAGAGTGTGTGGAGAGAATAAAGGCTCAGAACCAACCTGCTGAGACAAAAAGGCCTGCAGAAGGGTTAATTTCATGTGTTGTCTCAGTTTGATTCATAATTTTGACGCAAATTCTGAAATTTATAAAAAGTACTAGAATCTGCAACCTTTATTGATATTGTTCTCTATTTACTAAAGTGGAGAACTGTAACAACAATAGGTTTCTTCCCTTGATTTCATTCAAATGATGCCCAAATTATACTGGAATAAGTGTACAGATAAGGTCATTGGGATATCATAGTGTATTGGGTTTGCGTGACCAGCTTTTGGTAGCAGGGGGGCTGCAGGGAGGACTTCTGTGAGAAGCCCCTTGAAGCTTCCCCCATGTCCGACACAGTCAGTGCAGCCGGCTACAAGATGGACCCACC
Organism: Phaethon aethereus; assembly: GCF_964289735.1. Taxonomy (NCBI): domain Eukaryota; kingdom Metazoa; phylum Chordata; class Aves; order Phaethontiformes; family Phaethontidae; genus Phaethon; species Phaethon aethereus. The sequence continues at coordinate 217,043,011 of NC_138575.1, forward strand.
GCTGGCCAAGGCCGAGTCCATCAGCGATGGGGGTAGTGCCTCTGGGGAATGGAGTGAAGAAGGGGGGGAAAACTACACTACAGCAGCTGAAGAGATGAGTAAGAACATGTGAGAGAAATAATGGTGCAGCCCCCAGCCCAGAGCAGGAGGGGCAGGAGGGCTCCAGGCGCCGGAGCAGAGGGTCCCTGTCAGCCCCCGGGGAAGCCCACGGGGAGGCCGGCTGTGCCCCTGCGGCCATGGAGCCCCACGGGGGAGCAGATCTGCACCCGCAGCCGGGGAGGGCCCCACGCCGGGGCAGGGGGATGCCCGAAGGAGGCCGTGACCCCGTGGGCAGCCCGCGCTGGGGCCGGCTCCTGGCAGGGCCTGTGGCCCCGTGGGGAGAGAGAGGAGCCCCGGCTGGAGCAGGTTTGCTGGCAGGACCTGGGACCCCGCGGGGCCAGGCTGGAGCAGCCTGTTCCTGAAGGACGGCACCCGTGGGGGACCCAGGTTGGAGCAGATGGTGAAGAACTGCAGCCTGTGGGAAGGACTCACGTTGCAGAAGTCCATGGAGGACTGTCTCGCGTGGGAGGGACCCCAGGCTGGAGCAGGGCAGAGGGTGAGGAGTCCTCCCCCTGAGGAGGAAAGAGCAGCAGAAACAGCATGTGATGAACTGACCACAACCCCCATTCCCCATCCCCCTGCACTGCTCAGAGGCAGGAGGTAGAGAAAATCAGGAGAGAAATTAAGCCCGGGAAGAAGGGAGGGGTGAGGGGAAGGAGTTTTAAGATTTGGTTTTAGATCTCATTATCCTACTTGATTTGATTGGCAATAAATTAAATTAATTTCCCCAAGTTGAGTCTGTTTTGCCCATGACGGTAATTGGTGAATGACCTCCCTGTCCTTATCTCGACCCACAAGCTTCTCATTATACTTCCTCTCCCTTGTCCAGTTGAGAAGGGGAGTGATAGAGCAGCTTTGTGGGCACCTGGCATCCAGCCAAGGTCAACCCACCACACGTAGAAAGACACAATGCCAATACTAGTTCTGCAAAGGCTACCTGGTACGAATAAGGTCTGCAGACTCTGTCCTTACATTTATATTCAGATTTCACATGAAAGAACTGGTTGAATACCAGAGAAAACTAATGCACAAATTTTACTGTTATTCATAAAATAATTTGTCCATTCAGGCAAAATGTAGTAAGACTAGTTACTTGTGTTTTTTATCTAGAATTAGAATGAAACATTCATCAGAAAAAAAAAGTACAACTTGTCACACACGTAGAAATCTCCTGCAGTGCTTTAGCTGATTCTTATGATGGAAATGAATTCTGAATGAAAACTGTGTGTAACTCTAAATGCATTTCACATTGGTGGGAAAGCATTAGACATTTACACAATGCCACGATGTGCACTGATTACAGTTAATTTTAGGAGTGATGCTTCCTTTGGGACCCTTTGCTGGAACAGGGTACGTGAAAAATAACTCAGCTACATACATAGATATAGGATTTAGAAATCTTGAGTCATAATATCAGGTCACAGTGATTTTGAGGAGAGGAAAAGATCAGTAGATCTCAACCTGTGTAGCCCAACTACCTTTTCATGCTTTATTGTAATACTTATCACATGTAAAATCTGCTCCAGCCCTGAAGGTACAGGTATGCATCAAAATATCTCGGCTCATATTCTTAGTAAAATGGGTTTAGCTCCTAAAAAAGAACATTACTATTAACACTAAGCAGATTTTAGAAAGACTAAGTCAAAAGTGCAGAAATGCAAGAGTCGTATTAATTTTCCACTGTTCTATTCTACTTTGTTCGGTTCTTTAGGCAGCCTTCAACAGCATTGTTCCTGCTTCTGAGGGGGCACTGAAAGAGATGACTAATTTTAGTCTGATGACATCAAGCTACAAGGAAAAGTACTGAATTCTTAATCTTTTGGTATCTTTGAATAAGGTTAGGTACTTTCTGAAAGATGTGCATTAGACACAAGTTCCTGGGGTCTTTGCAGAACATAGTGTATCTCAAGTTCAAAGGGACCCATAGGTATCGAGTCCAACTCAGGATTGAGTTCCTTACAGGACTACCTAGAACTAAACCTTATATGACTAAAAACATTGTTCAAATGCTCCTTGAACTCTGACAGGCTCGGTGCTGTGACCCCTTCCTTTGGAAGCCTGTTCCAGTGACCAGCCACCCTCCCAGTGAAGAACCTTTTCCTAACGCCCAGTTTGAACTTCCTTGGATGCAGCTCCATTCCACTTCCTTGTGTTTTATCGCTGGTCACCAGAGAGAGAATGTATAATATCTTGTATGTATAATACAAAGTCTGATTACTTAATCAGATAGTCTGATTTAATGACACTTATGGTCTTTAAATTATGAAAAATAGAAAATGTTCAGAAAATTACGAAAGGAAGCATACAGGTCTACCCTGCTCTGTTCAGCTTTCATGTCTATCCCATAGGAATCTGATTATATAAAAGTTTTAAAAGTTTACAGATTGCTGCATTGCCTTATTTTATACACAACAGGAGCAAGGGTTCCCAGCTCTGTATCTTTGGACTAGCTACACAAACATCTGATAGAGGGAACGGATTGAGGATGCTCATCCAGATGGACAAAGCTATGGATGTCAAACAAATGCTGTGGATGGCTTTTTTCTGAGCCAAAGCTAAAAAAGGATGATCTCGAAAAGGTGCGTTTGAGTTACATTTGTTTGAGGGATTCTGCTGCTGCCATTCAAAAATGTCATGTTCAGAGCCTCAAAGCACGGATTTGTCTAAGGAGTGTAAGCTAGAAAAAAATATTATAAATGTGAATAAACATTTTGGATGACACATTCAGAAGTGTATTGGGGTGCTTGCAATTTCCTTTGGAATACGTTATATCTGGAAGCTATCTTCTTCGCACTGGGAAGTTTAAAAACAATAAAGTTAGTTGAAATACATTGCAAATCCACCATATCCTTTCTCTGCCATGTAATTCTATTTCCTCCATCATGTGAACACAGAATGCTTTGGTTGGACTGTTCAATCCAATCAAACCTGCTGGGTGTTTCAAAAGTACCTCTTGCTTCATAAATATTTATGTATTCGTGGGTGTTTCAGTTGTCGTATAGGATGTTTTATGATTTTGTTTACCTCCATATTTTGATGTATTTATTGCTTCACTGGTTCCAGTGCATCTAGCTGAGTCCAAAAAATATCTGATGAAAGGGGATACTTTTCAGTGTAGTTTGGTCTTTAAATGATGTTGCAAGAACCTGTTATTTGTCACTTAGACAGTTACTTCTTCCTATTTAGCTAATGATGGAGCATTTAATTTTCAAAATTTTCATTGTATTGTTTATAAAATACAACGAAGCACTTAGAGGAAAAGCAGGAGGCCATGTATCTGCATTGCCTTTTTATCTTCACTCACCTTGGGGCAACCTAAACAAATTTTTATTTCTTTACAGTTCATTAAAATAAAAACAATTTAAATTATGTATAATTAGGAAATGGGTTTGGTGATTAGAGTACAGGACAAGAAAACAGTAGTACTGCTTTTTATTTCCATTTGGGCAGCAGTTAAGCGATGCTCTGAGTGGTACAGTGAGTTCTGTACCTCAGGTTCCCATATATAAAGACATATTAGAATTTCCAATGATTTAATTAATTACTGTTTATAAATGCCTTGTGAGTTTCTTGAATGAAAAGTTTTATATAAGCTCTTCAAGGCAGTGATTGTCTTGTCCCATGCTGAAAACAATGTTGGATCTTTTAATAAGAATAATGAATACAACAGGCAGTGAATGCAAAGCAGTATTTATTAGCTTTCATCTCATAAGACTAAACAAACCTTATTCCCGGTTGTGTGACAATGCATATGTATTTTCAAGACATTCTTCTTTATCACAGTGAGATGAATCTCTTGGGTAATTATTGCTTTTACCAGCAAAGATTTGCAGAAGAGAAAACAAATATCTCAATTGACTGAACTTAGGGGCCAGGGTCAATTTTCTGTTCTGTTGCAGAACTGAGACAAATCACTTAGACTCAAATAGTGGAAGTGTTCGTGTGACTAACGCCCACTGAGTTTACAGGGATTTAGAGCTTCAAACGTCTTTGAAGATCTGGGTCTTCATGTCTCTCTGCCCCAATTGTTCTTGTCAGAGGGGTGGTGGCAGCACCTCTGCACACAGTGGAAGCAAACCATCACAAGGGCTAATTGTGTTTGTCTGGGCAAGGACAACAGTTTCTGCTGCTAACCTCCCACAGGGGAGTAATGTGGCTAATATCCCATCCAGATGTCTTTGATTTCCTCATCCCCAGTGCTGTGGTACTCATTTATAGCCGAGCTGACTGGGAGTGATGCTTGGAACAAGTCCAGGCAGAGGCATGAACTCACACCTCTGGATCCATACCAAGACACTTTCACTGCTCTATCACGGCTCTCCTCAGAGGGATGTAATGAGGATACATTAATTAATGTTTATGAACTGCTTCAGTGCTGCCATATTTAGACTGTTAGAGTTGCATCTGTAGGAGCAAAACAGCAGTCAGTAATTCAACCTGCAACAGAAAGCACAAATGGGAAGAGGAAACAGAGGCCCGCAGAGTGGGTTTCTCCTGGGAGGTGTTTTTCCACGCTGCAAAAACATCGCTGAGGGTGACAGCCCTTCAAAGGCAGTCTCTGTTCTGGAGAAATCCAGGCTAACAGAAACTTTGAAGTACATGATGGAAGGTCTGCAAAGCATTTACCCAACTTTAACCAAAGTGTTTACTCCTGATTTTTCATGAAAAACAAATAAGCTTAGGGTGAGAGAGAGATTTATCAAATATTCCAAAATAGTTCAAGGTTACCGTGGTTGGTTGTGGGAGTTCTTTAAATGATTGGATGCTTTCTGGAGCGTGTATTTGTGAAGCTTCATCTATCACACAGTGGATTTTCTCTGGAGAAAAATATGTTGCCTCCTTACTTTGCTCATAAGGTAATGTAGAAACTCAGAATGTGATGAATGGGTATCAGAGTGTGGCCAGATTATGGCCTTGTATTCACCTTGAGATGAGAACAGGGGGATCAAGGAATGGCTCTGGGACACTTCAGCTTTATGGGCCAGTTTCTGAGGAAGTGCATTTGTGAGCTCCAGGGCAGGGCCCATGCTGGCATGAATCAAAGATGAAATTCCTCTGTGGGCAGCCACTCATTACCTGCTACCGTTAGTTGTTCCAGGGGCACAAGTTGTTCCAGGCCATTATTTCAAGCGTGTTCCTTGAACCTTTGGAGCACTTTGACACACACAGAGTTAAAAACAGTGATTGCAGCAATGCTATTCTGATGACTCTTCTTGCCTTTTGAAAAAAAAACACATTGAAATTGTTTTTAGGCAAGTTTCAATGAAAAAAATATTAACTCTAAAAACCTTCTTCTCCCCACTTTAGACTCTCAAAAGAGGGACCTTAGGATGAACTACTGTGCCTGTTCTACTCTCTGCTCTCTACTCCTTCCTGTGTTCAGAAGGAGAGAAGGTAAAGCAAATATTTTATCAAAATTAATGTTACTTGCCTGGGAGATTTCAGCATGCCAAATGGAGCTGATCCAGTCTGCCTGTAGCTTTCAAAGACGTATAGCTTTTATTTTGTCAAAATTTCCATAAAGACTCTCCATATTTTTACCTGTCTATATTTTTAAAAATGAATAGATGAATAGGGCATTCTTCCTTCCAAACATCATGGTGATTGGGTTGGGTCTGTAATTCAGTGAAGATTTTTAGGCTTTTAGATTTTTTTTAATAAATTTTAATATGACTTATGCTACTGCATTTGTTCTTTCAATTACTCTAGGAGGACTATATACACGTGCTATAGTTCCTCAACCTGACTATTTTCCTCTGAAGTAGACCTGGACCAATTCTTTCAATATTTGTAAAACTCATTTGTCAAGGTTGCAGTCACTGGTTAAAAAAAGACTATGACCACTTACATCAATTAGGAGAAAAAGAAAATGATGTAAATATTTGATTTTCTTAACATGGGGAGGGTAGGATATGAACATAAATAGGAAAAAACTTAAAATGATATGCTAATGAAAGAGCTTGCGAAACAGTAAATAAATTACAGCATAGGATAGATATACCAAATTATATTAGATACATTTAAAAAATAGTGTTTTGGGAAAGATTTCTGGAATATTCTAAGATCTCTAAATAGAACTTAAATTGTTTTCATTTTTCTTATATCCACTTTTAAATCGGGGATTTTGGTCATTGTTGAATACAGGAAACTGGGACAGATAAATTTTTGGTCAGGCATTGAGAACTACACAAAGAAAGCAGAATACTGCTTCATGTTAAATATGATTGCAAGGGAAACATTGAATACTTGAGATACTGCTAAGTGGAGATGAGAAGGAAAGATAGATTTGAAATTGGTGTCAACAAGGAAAGGGTTAGAGCTTTCCTAGGAACGGGTTGAGTCTGTACTGGTGTAGTAAGCAGGCCCTGTAAAATTTTCTTTGATAGACTCAGATTTCCAGAAAAGGAACATAATCTCAAGGTTAAAATTATGATAACAATATTCTTGGTGGTGTAATGGCTTTGGATGATATACCTATGTCTTTACATTCATCCTGCTGCTCTCTGGCTCAAAAAGCATGTGCACTGTGGAATTTAAGGGAGATATTAGTCCAAGCTGCAGCTGAAGTAGAGGGAAAATGATATTATTGCAAAGTAATGTATTTGTTGGCAAGAAATGTAATGATTTTTGGCACCTTACAATGTTTTAGTGCCATCTGGTGACTCCCCAAAATGTTACAGGAACATTTTGCCAAAATGCCTGGATAAAATAAATATATTAGTAATGGGCAAATTATCAATTAGTAGTTATGCACTGAAAATCTAATTCTCAGAGCTTCATTGCTTCAGTGACAGGATACAGTATTGTAACTATCAGAACATGATTTTTAAGGGACAGATATCTGCATAATAAGGCTGGCAAACAAGGTACCTTCCCAAGAATTTTCCATGAAAATTGAGAAAATGAAGTTCCATACATAACCGCAAAGAGAAGAAGAAGAAGAAAATATAGTTTTATAAATGACTCATTATGAATCTTTCATTTGCCTTCTTTTGGGACAGTAATCACAGAATCACAGAAACATAGGATAGCTTGGGTTGGAAGGGACCTTTCAAGGCCATCTAGTCCAATCTTCCTGCCATGAGCAGGGACATCTGCAACTAGAGCAGGTTGCTCAGAGCCCCGTCCAACCTGACCTGGGATGGTTCCAGGGATGGGGCATTGACCACCTCTCTGGGCAACCTGGGCCAGGGTTTCACCACCCTGATTTTCAAAAATATCTTCCAAATATCTAGCCTAAATCCCCTCTTTTAGTTTAAAATTGTTAACACTTGTCCTGTCACAACAGGCCCTGTTAAAAAGTCTGTCCCCATCTTTCTTATCAGCCCCTCTCATCCCTGGCAGCTGCAGTAAGGTCTCCCCGGAGCCTTCTCTGCTCCAGGCTGCACCCCCCCAGCTCTCCCAGCCTGTCCTCCCAGCAGAGCTGTTCCAGCCCTCGGAGCATTGCTGGGGCCTCCTCTGGCCCCGCTCCAGCAGGTCCATGTCTCTCCTGTGCCGAGGGCTCCAGAGCTGGATGCAGCACTGCAGGGGGGTCTCCCCAGAGAGGGGCAGAGGGGCAGAACCCCCTCCCTCGCCCTGCCGGCCACGCGGCTTTGGGGGCAGCCCAGGAGACGGTTGGCCTTCTGGGCTACGAGCACACATTGCCGGCTCATGTCCAGCTTTTCATCCACCAGGACCCCCAAGTCCTTCTCGGCAGGGCTGCTCTCCATCCCTTCATCCTCAAGCCTGTGCTGATACCGGGGATTGCCCTGACCCAGGTGTAAGAGCCTGCCCTTGGCCTTGTTGAACCTTATGAGGTTCACATGGGCCCATTCCTTGAGCTTGTCCAGGTCCCTCTGGATGGCATCCCGTCCCTCAGGCGTGTCAGCCACACCACTCAGCTTGGTGTCATCAGCAAACTTGCTGAGGGTACATTCAATCCCACTGTCTATGTCATTGATGAAGATTTAATAATATCTATCCAAAGAACAGGTGAGAGTTAGAAAAAGGAAACTTACTGGAAAAATGGAGGTTTTAAAAAAAACCCTAACTCCATACGGAATATACTCTTTTTGAAATAAGATGTGTTAAACTATGCCTTTTTTCTTACAATGGGATTAGATTTCCCCACTAATAAATACTTCAAATAATATAAATTAGCTACTGTTTTGTATTTTTTTAAATGAGATGACACTAAGCTGAAAATAACACATATACACCCTTAAACTTTGCTCAAGTCCTTTAACGTATGGTTCTACAGTGAAAAAAGACTGTAAAAATAGCTCCTTCTTACTCAACGGTCCTATTTCTCTTTCTGAGTTCAGAGTCAAATCAGCTGACTTTGGACACGTTTTCCCGTGTTTTTCAAGGCTTTTAACTGTGCAGCACTGACATATCTAAGACAGATTAATCTTTTCTGTCTTCCGTCTTTTGCTTCCTGAGTTGTGTAATTATTTACTAAGTTTCAATCAGTAAATTCAGTGCAAACGTCTTCCTTTTCCAGGTTTCCCAGTTGTCAGTAGGAGCTTAATATGAATACAATGAGCCTTATAGGAGTGATCATAAGCATCTCATTTTCAATTTCACTGTAGGTTAAATATTTAACTTCAGTATTTAAAGAAACGGATTCTATTATCTCTTGTGCCTGTTTCTCTTCATCAGAGAAATATTGGCCTGTTGCACCTTTGTTCTGACATTCACAGATGGAGACTGATACAGTAATGAAAGGGAGTATATGATGAGATATCAGAAATAATGTGTGACTGGACTTGATGACCTAAGAGATCCTTTTCAGCCTTGTCTTCCCTACAGAGGTCCTAAATCTTCAAATACCTCCAGCAGAAATTATACATTGAGGGCTTTGTCCTCAGCCCTTTCAAATCACTACAGAGATTTGTATTGACTTCAAACCAGTTTGGATCAGGCTGGTAGTTTCTCAATTTCATGAAATTTGCTTGGACTGTTGTGTTCTTTGAACGTTTTTTACACAGAGCTGGGTTCATACAGCCCTGGCTCAATGCTGCTTTATCACTCCTGGTGGCTCTCCTGCCTTTAGGAAGGAGCAGAGGCAGGTTTGGTGTCTCCTCCGAGGTGGGCAACTGCTTTGGTATCATAACAGCACGTTGTGAGGAATGATCCTGAAAAGGGTCTCTTTCCCTGTAAGGTACTTATTATCCAACGGACAGGAATATCTGCAGTTTTCGACACATCAAAAGTCTGCTCAAGTAGTTTTTTTGGGTTTACTTCCTGTTCCTCACTACTCTTTCTGGGTAAATGGTGTTGCTTCCACTTTAGTTTTGGGTTTTTTTTTTTTTTAATTTGAAGATTAGAAACCTGATTGGAAAGCAAGGATTTTGTATCTAGAACACCTGTTAAGATTCAAAGTTTCTCTTAATTACACTGTTGGCATTTCTATGTATTTTTTCTTGAGGGAGAAAGAAAATAAAAGTTTTTTAACTTTTTCCTTCTTCATTATCCCGTATCTCCTTTTACCAGAAGTTCTTTTTAGGATAGGAGAGATTAAGACACCCCAGTCTTTTTGTCACAACATAACCATGTGTCTCCTGGTGAGACACTCACCGGGTAAGCCACTTTTTGTTACACATTTGCACCACTCCGGTTTGTCTATCACTTGATACCAAGACCGCTTCACTCCTGAGTGGCATCCAAATTCAGAGCATTGTTTCCCCATTTTCTGGGTGCTGTCAGCATCATCCACTAAAACACCTAGTTATTCCCTGCTTCATCTGCTCCTAAACACTGTGGAGAAGTCTTTTTAATTCTTCGTGGCATCCACCTTGCGGACTCCTGTCAGCTAAAGCACTTTATTCTGCTGAGTGGTAGAAGAAAACTCTCTTGTATGCCTGAAGCCATTGACTGTCACGTGGTAAGCACACCTTCAATTTTTAACACTGGGATGGAGTTCCTGTGCAGTTACTTAATCGCTATGAGCTTCTGCTTCTCACGCCAAATGGTACATGTTTTTTACCACTGTTAGGGCTCTGTGGATTGAGGGAAGTCTGACTGATGCCAGCGAAGTGCACTCTTGGATTTGACATCAAGGGATGCTTCATCCCTGTTTATTGTGCACTTTCAGTCTTTTGTAAGGTTTAGAAGGCTATATTCTGATTTCCTCTCATTAGCAAGACTACCCTTCCACTGTTTTGATCTTCTTTGATGCAATAACGGGGATGTCAAAATAGAGAGGTCAGCCTTTTTTGACTTTTGAAAGAAGAATCATGCTTGAAAAAGTGTTATCAACGGTATTATATGGCAGAAAAAGTGACCTTAATACCAGGAGAGAAACATATATCAAAACTTCTGCGTGGGAAGACAAGTTTAGTGAAAATCAAACAGTTACATGACAAAATAAAGACTCATGGAACTTTGTGTGTGTTAAGATGTACTAATAAAAAGAGCAGGAGATGTACAAAGACATGAACCTGATCTTAGGTACACAACATTTGGGGCATCAACATCAGATAAAATGTCTGATGGAACACGACAGGCACAAATAATACATGAACACTTTGAGCGGGTTGCACAAGATTTCTGGCTCGCAGCTGCAGCTGTTGCGGTGCAGTTTTCAAGTGAAAAAATGGAAAACTTTGCTTTGTCAACATGTTTTCCATACCTATGTTTTGCAAATCTGCCAATCCCCTTGTTCTTGGTACCTAAATGTTGACTTTCAGAAGCAACATGGGGAACTCATTTCAGTCTGTGATTTCATTACAAAATTGAAAGAAAATAAATTTTTGCTGTATATTTTGAGACACAAATTAATCAGACGTAAGATTAAAGTGATGCAAGAAATGCTTGCTTTTTGGAAAAACAGCCTCTGATTTCAACTCACAATTGCTGTTATAAAAGCATGGATCGACTTCTATTTTACAATAAGAATAATTTGGGCTTAACAAAAGAACAAGGAAATATTGGAAATTATACCCATGTCAGCCAGATCTTGCATCTTAATAAAGCAAGTGTAGAAAGCGTCTGTGTTACCCAGGGTCTTGGAGCAGTATAAAGAGGTTTGTTTCCAAAATAATTTATTATTTGGACAAGAATCTATAGTCAAAATTTTTCAAAGACACCACACATTCTCCTGCAAATGGGAAGATATCTTTGCAAGTAATTAACAGGAATATCACTTATTCTTTATAGATGTTGATAGTAGTTTATAAAATGGATGTTAAAACCAAAGGTTTTGAGGGATGTGTTTCCGGGGTTTACACCAGTACTGTATAAATAAAGCGAAGTTAAGGTAGTTTTGACAAGCAGATTTGTGTGAATTATCAGCTGGGAAGATATTGACCAAGAGAAGAATATATTATTTAGAAGTTATTCTTTTATCTATAGTAGTGTTTGAGAAAAGTGGACTCAACTATAGCTAATAGTTCTAACAGAGCATCATTATTCTCTGAAATAAAATCTGTTCTTCGAGTAGTAGGAGAGCTAGTGTTCATATACTACATTTTGTAGTGAAAGCAGCTATTTTTCCCTCTTGGTATGGGAACTGGCTGAATACTAAATAAATATATTCAAGAACATGTTCACTGCATTCAGTTTCAAAATCTTGTTTGGTTTTCTATCTTTTTTGTTAGGGTGAGGGTTTTTTTTGTGGTTTATTTTGTTTGCCTCCCCACCACCCCCAGCAAATCATTTTAGCATGCCATAATGTTTGGGGATAAGCTGCATTTCAAGTCACAAGAATCAGGAACATGGTCCTAATCAGTAACAGCATATAAAAAACTGCAAATCCAAAGTGTGTGAATAACCTTTTTTGATTTGAGCAGGACTAATCCTTAGAAGCCTGTGGGTCACTGCCAGTATATTTGGGCAGTATTACATGTTCCTGGCAGAATTGTTAGGTCAACCATATGTCTACACAGTTTCTTTGTGTCTTTATGATTAGGATGGGAGCAATCAAAAGGCCTGGGGTACAAAGATAGTAACAGCACCTGTGACTTCAGTGTGGGTAAAGCAGTCACTGCTGATCCCAGCCTATAAGAGCTGCAGAGACAAAAATGGAGGGTGATGGAAAAGGGTGAAAAGGGTGAAAGATGCTTAGAGACATTGCAGTGTACCACGCTCCACTATGAATCCCATATCAGAGTCCGTGTGTGTGTGTGTAGGGGCAGAGAAGTGGGAAGGTGAAAAGAAGGTAGTGCCGAGACACAACTGCTCTAAAGAGTTTTCTCTGAGCGCAGCACTGGGAAAATTTTCCTAAGGACGTACAGGCCTTGTGGCTTCATGGTGAAGGACCGTCATGAGAAAAGATGGCCAGCAGTACACAGCTTTAGTCACCAAGTGGGAATGTCAGATAGCAAAAGCCACAACAGCAGGATGTTGAACAATAATAGATGATAAAGGAGACGGAGGAGCCTTTGCTGTAGTGGGATATGACTCTCCACAAGGTTTTTGGTTTGCTGAGTTGAGTTCTGCCACAAGGAAGTTGCTGCAGTAAGAGAGTGGGAAGATCCTGCAGGAGAGCTGGAGGTTTGATGGGTGGGACTGCTAAACTGACATGAATACAGTGAGCAGCCATGTTCGGGCAGATGATTCCCATGGTATGATAATGCAATCAGTCAGTATTGACAACATGGAAGTAGAAGTTATGAGTAGGCTGTCAGCAGTGGGAGGGAAGTTTTTTTTAATTTTTGCTCTTTTCATATAATCCCTTTAAAATATTGTGTTATGAAGCGTGGCCTTTTTCACGTGTATTACACAAAACAGTCTGTGCAAATTTATAATGCATTTTTATATGTATATATATACACAGGCATACATACACATGTATGCGCATGTGTGTGTATGTGTTCTTGCTCCAGACCTGCCTTTACCCAAGTTCTCTGTTCTAAGTGTACTTTTAAAAATTTTCTTTCTTTGACACCTGTGGACCTTTTCATGAGTATTCTTCCTCCAGTGCTGAGGCACACTGAGTTTGTCAGATTAGTTTTGACCCTTCCTCAGGGGGTGAGAAAATGTCTGTCCTATCTGGATGCTCATTAGCACTCAGAACTGTCCCTGTTATACTTGCAGCATTTGAAGCCTTTCCTGATAATGATCTTGATGGTTTCAGTTGGCAGTTCTTGTTTTACTATCAATTTTTTGTATTCCCATACTCCCTGGCGTTCCCTGAAAAGACTTGGTTTAATGAGATATTCCTGGGTTTAAACATTGGGGAAATAGGAGGAGGAGAACAATGACATCAATAAAGCCACCAGTATTCTTTGAGTATCCTGCCAATGATCCAGATCTATATGATGTGCACTTCAGTGTTAATTCTGCCGCTGACGTGCAGTAAGCTGTGTTAGCCACATTTCACATCTCCCATCCACAGACAGCATGAGGGCAGCTTTTTTCTGACATCTGTATAATTCCCACTGTTCTTGAACTCACTTTCTTTTTTTTCCAGCCGTCCTCCGTTAAATGTGCTGATACAAGGCTGTATCAATGCACGTATTTTACCCCACCACCTACAGCAATGTGATAATGAAATGAATGTTCCTTAAACAGCTTCCTCCCCCGCAACTGCTCAGGGCATCACAGGAGGCAGTTCTTAAAGTTCATGCCCCACATAATAAGGCTCCTGACCTCCAACTGCTAATCCATAGTCAATGATTTATAACCCTGAGGAATACACCAGAATGGAGAAAGATTGAGGTGGAGGTATGTCAGATGTTGTTGAAGTGAAAGGCTGTTGCATTTACAAGTGCCTTGCCAGATACAGCAGCTGGGACCAGAGTTTAAATGAATTCTTTCGTCTCATACCTTCTAGAGTAGTATTCAAGCACTTTGTAAGTAGGAATGTAAGTCCCATGACTGCCTGGTACAGAGAAGATACAGGCCTATGAGGAAAGACTGAAGGAGTTAGGTCTTTTCTCCCTGGAAGAGAGAAGGCTTGGCAGGACCTCATCACAGTATTCCAGTACTTAGAAGGATGGAGTCTCTCTCTTCACAAAGAACCAGATGGAGAAGACAAGGGCAATGAGTACAAGTTGCACCAGGGGAAGTTTCACCTTGAGATACAAAAGAAATTTTTACACTAAGAACAATCATATACTGGAATAACCTCTCCAGGGATGTGGTGGAGTCCCCGTCACTGAAGGTTTTCAAGATGTCATTGGAAAGGGTGATAGATAATCTCTTCCAGGCTTCCTCTGCCATGAAAATTTGGAGCAGATGATCTTTCAAGGTCCCTTCCAACCTGAGCTATTCTATGATTTTATGATTCTATGATTACTTATTTAACCAACACAAACACAAGCAGCCTGTCCTGACCCATTCTCCATGAGTTTCAGAGTCTCACAAATGAAGTTTTGGTCATGGCAAGAGACTGAATCTATGTCTGGAATCCTAAGAACATTATCTGTCTCTTATCTTTGAGCCTGACTTGATCAAATTTATCACTTGAAGATTTTGTATACCACTACCAGCATTTCAAACACAAGACCTTCAGGACTGAAAGGAGGAAGCTGAGTGACAGCAATGAGTTTGCTCTTATTTACTGTGTCTTTAATATGGTGTTGTGTATAATGTAAAGGGAGTGAATTTCAGCATTTTCCCACCAGCAGCCTGAATTAAAACAAGAATTAGCTGGAAGATAACAACCAGTATCCCAGGCGTGAAGTAAAGATCAGGAGAGGGAAATGCAATTCTCTCATCTGCTGGTATTGGACAAGGCTCCATTACAAAGAAGAGGTGGGAAGGTTTGTCTTAGGGAGGTTTCGAGGGTTCCTGAGAAGGATAGACACATATACACAGACTACAAGGGGAAAAGCAATAAACGTTTATTACCTACAAGCATGCATTACACTAAAGGTATCTTGCAAAACAATTGTCTTACCTACCCAAGGACTGTGAGGAAGGTGGCCCATCCGTACATTCTTGTGTCGTCCTGTGCCGCGTGCTCAGCCCAGCAATCGGTAGGTACCAGCTTGACGTGGGCATCCCCATGGACGCAACGGTGGCCTCTCCGTACACCGATCCCCCTGCCCTTCGGGAAATCCTGGTATTTATACATTTGCAGAGGAGCAGGTTTTGACACACGTGACCAGCGAGTGCCGAAACACGCCTCTGTTGCTGACTCTCAGCATAGGGAGCCTATGGCGTATGCGCCCGCTGGTCAGGCACGCTGCACACACCATGGCCATCCCGTCTGTTGGTTTGTAGGCTCTGTACACATGGCATATTATCAATCACGCTTAAGCCAATAGCAAGATGTTGCAAGGGTTCCTACCTCCACGTCCTCCCCTAGTATTGTTCAACTTTCTTATCTCTGTGGGAAACCATTTGGTTTCTCTCACCTGGCCTGTTATCTACGTCTCACCCAGCTATCTGTTTTTCTCACTGTGCTAATTGCGGTGTTCTCACAGGCCGAAAGTCCATCTTTTAACCCCTCTGCTGCAGTTTTCTCACTGTCTCACTTCTCACTCAGTGTCCAACTATGGACCAAAATTCCACCTTTTAACCCCTCCGTATACAAGGTTGAATAATGTCTTTTCAGGACAGAATCTCTGAAACTCTCATCAAGAGGACTGTAATGCATTTACATCACTCATGAAAACAGCGAATATTGACAAAATTAAGATATGATTGGCCTGTACGCTGATCATGCAGTGTACTGGAAAGAGATGGCAAACAACTTTTAAATATACCAAGAGTTCTTACATGGACAAATGAGCCAGAAGAATATAGATGGCCAATACAATCAGTGCAATCAATGGTTTAGGCATTCTTAGAATATTATTTTCTTTACAGCCCTTTAAAATGCAGTTCTAGAAAGAAATGGAAACAGAAAATAATAATGATTTACCATAAAGAAGTTTCTAACAACTTGAATGATGAATTGTGTCTCATTATGACAAACCAAATGTGTAAACAAGCTAAAAGGAACTAATCACACCGAGGAGCTCACAGTCCAAAATACAGGGAAAAGCAGGGAAGAAAGAGGGAAAAAAGTGGGAATAGAATGGAAATGATTTATTCATCATACAGCTGAAAAGACAACCAAAGTGTGCAGTGTTTTCTCTGGATACTGATACCTCCCAACAAAGAACATACCCAATGTAGTATTCCTTTTATAATTTTCCCTTGTCTGTAAGATTAAAGCAGCTACAGTAAGATTCCACCCTGATCAAATTTTCTGTGAAGGAGCCTTCTTAATACAATATAAAGTTACCCTCCCTTCAGTGGATTAAACTCTAAATCTTGTAAGTAAAAAGGAGGTACTTGGCCAAAGTGTCTTTTCAGGTGATAATGTGATAAAAAAGTTTTTATGACAACATTTTTCAGTGTCAATTTTCAGCTTTTTGTTTTAAAGTTTTCAGTCTCCAAAAGACCAAGAGAAGTTTGCAGGGGGTTTCCGTTCAAATCCAGAACATTTTTGTCAAAAACTTCCACATTAGCACAAAAACTGGAACAAGTTTTATTTCCCACAACCTGTCTTGAGGAGGGTTTTGGTTGGTTTGTTTTGTTTCAGTTTGTTTCTTTTTGTTTTTCTTGCTTCCTGCTTTTCTATATGGAAGGTGCATATGCAACAGACACAGCTTGCACTCTGGATTCCAGATAAAATCAGCTCAAGTAGCAGCTAGAAAAAATAACGACTGTTCCTGTAAATGGAGCAAATCTGATCAGGAATCATTGCAAAAGAATTAATATGGATCTCTGCAATCTCATTTGCACAGTCAGTTTTCATTTGTACATCCATCCTTTAAGAAGTCACTGGGGAAATGAGTGCAGACACAACCACCTTGTAGTCAGAAAATTAAAGGTGATTAAGAATCTCCAATTAGACCCAGTTTAATTAGTGGACAGTGAGAAGTCACAGGCAGGCCAGTTCCAAGGTGTTTCCTTGAGTGCAGATGGTGAAATGCCAGATAGAATCAAAAGAGATTTTAATTACAAGAATGATGAGAAAAGTCAAGCAGCAAGGAAAAAAGCAGTTTTGTAAAGAAGACTACATCGTAATACAAGCAACGCCGAGTGCTAAGAGGTCCCAGAGGGTTAGACATAATATTAATAAATGATAGAGCTGCACAATGTATACAGGTGCATTTTCAGTGCAAAGGACTTAAACAACTGCCAGTAATACACAACTCTATGATTTTCATGTAGCACAGTGCAGGGAGGAAACTGAACCAAATTCCAGCCCTTGGACTTTAGGAAAAAATTCTTCATTGAAAGGGTTATCAAGCATGGCAATAGGCTGCCCAGGGAAGTGGTTGAGTCACCACCCCTGAAGGTACTTAAAAGACGTGTAGACATGGTGATTAGGGACGTAGTTTATTGGTGGACTTGACAGTGTTAAGTTTACGGCTGGACTCAATGATCTTAAAGGTCTTTTCCAAACCAAATGATTCTATGATTCTAGGATTTTATGATTTTATGACCTGCAAATCTGGGGAAGAGAAAAGTGACTCTGGTTCCACAAAAATACTCTTTTGCTTTCTCCTGTAAATCATGAAATCAATTTTATTATGCTTCTACAATTTCTTTTCTAATGTGATGTCTATATCAAACTTAAGACCTGTTGAAGAACTGTCCTGGTTTCAGCTGGGATAGAGTTAATTTTCTTCACAGAAGCCAGTGTGAGGCTGTGGTTTGGATTTGGGATTAAAATAATGTTGATAACGCACTGATGTTTTCAGTTGTTGCTGAGCAGTCAAAGACAGTCCAGCTTCCCATGCTCCTGCGAGAAGCCTGCAGCAAGGAGGCTGGGGTTGCCCGGGGAGCTGGGAGGGGACACAGCCAGGACAGTGACCCAGGCTGGCCAAAGGGATATTCCATACCGTATGACATCATGCTTGGTATATAAATCTGGGACGAAGAAGAAGGAAGGGGTGGGGGGACGTTCTGAGTGATGGCATCTGTCTTCCCAAGAAACCATTATGCGTGATGCAGCCCTGCTTCCCTGGAGATGGCTGAACCCCTGCCTGCCCGTGGGGAGTGGGGAATGGATTCCTTCTTGTGCTTTGCTTGTGTGCGCGGCTTTTGCTTTCCCTGTTAAACTGTCTTTATCTCAGACCATGAGTTTTCTCACTTTTACCCTTCTGATTCTCCCCCCGTCCCACCTGGGGGAAGTGAGTGAGCAGCTGCGTGGGGCTTAGGTGCCCACTGGGGTTAAACCATGACATTTTTTTAATACGATGTCTATGTACGTCAAACTTAAGATCTGTTAAAGAACAAATGAGCAGAGTCCACAGGCTGGCATACTGCTTGAATTTGCCTTACCATTTCCTCATGACAGCCATATGTACAGATACAGAAACATTTCTGTCTGAGCTCCTTTTTTTTTCCTGTTTTTTTTCTTAGTTCATATAGCTCCTAAAACACTGAAGTTCTGAGATATCCCTGCATATAAATGCATAAATAATGTAATTTTTATTCTGAAGCTTAGCTTATCTACTACATGCATGCATACAGTTCATTACTGAAGTTGAAATAAAGTTTAAGTAGGGGGAATCAGCAGTATATTACTTTTAACCTGGCAGTCTGCAGGTACACAGAATATTTTTGAGCTCTGGAAAGAGGAGGATGCCTTCACAGCTGGTTGTATGGTGTTCTAAGCCTACAGGGTTAATACTGTTCTACAATACCTGTAGCCACAACAGTCTCTTCATTTATTCATTGTAAGTATTCTATAAAAAGTGGTTTTTGCAACACCTAGATCAACATAAGCAAAGCAATCTTCCAGCAAAGATTAATGAAGGAAAGAATATAAAAGAGTCCAAGACTTGACTAGACTGGCTTTACACGTAAGTGTGCAAAACCCTCAAACACTGTGTTCAGTTTTGGGCCCCTCACTACAAGAAGGATGTTGAGTTGCTGGAGCATGTCCAGAGATTGGGAAAATAGTTTTAATATATCAGAGGAATAAGAACAAGGGAAGGAAAATGATTTAAGATCAAGGTCTCAATACCAGTCTGAAACAAAAATAAGTAGACTTAGCCTGACATGAAACAGAGCAGTTGTTAGAGCCTGAAAAGCTTTCTGATATGGGTTTTATGACAGTAGTTTTATGACACATCTTAATAATTTTATGAAAGGTTTGTACAGCATGGTTACTGCAATATCAGGACACTGATCTTAATGGCTCAGATGTCCCTTCCAGTTCTATGGCCTTCACTTCTAGATAGTATGTCAGAGAGATTATGGAAAATACCAGTCTCATTACCGGTAATTTTGAGGACTTGTGCTCTTTCTGAGTTATAGAAGGATAGTGTTAATCTAGTGATTTACATGCAGAAGGTCATCCAGAGCTGAAGCATAATTTTAACTGAGGTTGTAACTAAGATATCTGCTTTATAACACGTTTCCTGTTCTTATTGAATGTGTTCCTTTATGCTTATTGATTTATATATTAATAAAGAAAAGTCTAACGTCAGTTTTATTTAGTGATACTCAAGATTTGTTTAGTGCTTTAACCCAAAATCAATTTATGGGAAAAAACACTGCAGAAGCAGAGGGGTTGAGGTGTCATGAGATCAAATGTGAATCAAATCAGTATAATTGTGACTTTATACATTTGTAATTATTTTGAACAAGGACTACTTCTGATACCAAAAACTGAGTGGACTCACAGGTTAGATTGTCACTACAGCCCCTAAGATTATTTTGCCCTCTACTGCTTCTCATCATATACTGTTACTCTAAAATCATGGGGAAAGGCATGGTACTGAGGTGTACTTGCCCTAATGCGAGGGAGGTTCATTATGTCTGAGAAGGTCTAGGGTTCTGAAAATAAACAAAGAGGTATAGATATAAGAAGAAACAGAAGTACACAGGATACAGGACTCTTCTCTTGCATTGCAAGGACCACCTCTTTGTATTTTGTTTCACTTGAATTTGAATAACCTTAATGTTTGAGAGAATTTATAATAAGGGGCACTGAGAAAGTGATTGTTCCTGGAAAAAATTGGCACTAAATCCTGGGAAATTTTGCTTTGGATCTGCATTTTGACATAGGAGGCATTTTTCTTATAAAAAATGATATCTGCCTTCAAATAGAATAGAATAGAATAGCATAGCATAGCATAGCTATAGAATACATGTTGCTAGATTTATCCTCAAATTAGCCTTCAGACAGCTAGCTCTCTTCAGGCATAAACCACAATGAAAACAAATGGCTTATTTAAGATCACAGAACCTATCAACAACTCATCAAGTATCTGTTGTCCCAGAAATTACACAAATATTGAGGATAACCACATAGAGATGGTTACCTACATGAAGGAAATGAGTCTTTCCCATTGCCTTTTCCATAAGCTAGGGATAAACAAACAATTATAATGTCAAACCATTTGCACAGATGAGCTAGTTCTGTCCTACAGTGAGAACATTTGACCCATTATGCAATATTAATAAAGATCACCTAGTAAAATTACAAAATAAATAGAATCCCCTTTATTACTACTAATAATAGCACAAAATCTGAAAAGAACACAGCATGACTCTCATACTCCAGTGTGTGTTTGTAGGCTTGGCAGTTAGAGAGATAAAAAACCTCATGTTTTTGCTTGTAGATGTATAAGACTAAGGAATAGGGCTGGCTGGAATTTTTCTTTTAAAACTCTTTCTGCTGGAAAAGGTGGTCTTGACTTCTTCCTGAAAAGAATGTTATTTGCAGAGAAACTTTCTGCTTTTTCTTCACAAAATTACTCCCAGACAGAACAATTCTGAACAAGAAGAGAAAATATTCTCCTATGAATATTGTCCCAATGAATGTCACTTAATCTAGCTATGTCCCTACTGTGTAGTCATTTAGTCCAAAGTCCCCTTACTTTTCCTTACAATCAATAAAGAGAAACAGAGGAATCACCTGACCAGTTACAGATGTCTACAATGAAATGAATCTCACTCTAAAAGTGCTTGTTTCTGTCCTATTGGTATAAATAGTGTCTAGAAGACTAGTTAAAAACGTAGCCATCTACACTGCAGATCTCTAAAATTAACTTAAATTAATGCAGCCCTATGAACTTCAGTTCCTCTGACTTTTGTTGTCTTTCTATTATACAGCCAGGAAGATCTCCAGGACTTCATCTCGCCTAATGCATGACAGATGTTCAGCTCATATTTGATGCATTACCTCCTCCTATCAAGACTGCGAACTATGATGCATTATGTCAGGGAATTCATCCCAAAAAATGAAATTAGGGATGTGAAATGCCTGAACCATGGCTCCTGCAAGACACTGTAAATACATAATTTGGAACTAAATTGCTTGGAGTCAAAACATTCAGAGGGTTGAGCAGAAATTGTTTGATTCGTCATTGAAATTCCATGCTTCTGGAAGGTGTGTTTTTGGGTGGCTATTTTCGGTATTTTTTATTGTTTTCTGCCATGGGTTTGGGTTTGTTGTTTTTTTTATCCAACCCTCTCAGCCAGGCAGTAGTGTTTTGAGCCCTTCCCCCTCTCTTCTGACAAGAGTCCAAATTTTTCAGAAACTTATTTTCTCTACGGAAAAATATTCAGAGCACTCCAGCTGAGGTCCTGACGCATGTGTGATTTATTCACTCTGAACCAACCTCTCAAGGAACCAATCTCTTTCTTCTGGCTATGGAGGGAAACTGCAGAGCTTTGAGAGCTCCTAGTCACCTTGGTTAAGTAAAATAAATTGTATGAATATTCCACTGCAAAACCTGTACACCATGGCCAAGATCTTTAGGCAGTAGTATAGTAGTAACATCAAGCTAGGCTCCCACGTGAAGCCATAGAAATTCGACCTCTGACCAAACACAAATATATAATAGAAGGAAATGGCGCTACAATGCACAATATATAAGAACATTTCTCATGCCTAGTAAAACCCTTCCAATAAAGCATACTTGCAAGGTCTTCTATAGTAACCACCCGATCTGCATAGGCAGGCAAGCATGGGCTTGCAAGAAGCCTCAGCCCTAAGCGCACAGAATCACAGAATCATTAAGGTTGGAAAAGACTTTCAAGATCATCAAGCCCAACGGTTAACCCAACACCACCATGCCCACTAAATCATGTCCCGAAGTGCCACATCCACACGTTTTTTGAACACTCCACCACCTCCCTGGGCAGCCTGTTCCGCATGTTGCAGCCAGGCAGGATGCAATGTTATATAGCACATACTGTGCACCCTTCTGGGCATAAAGCAGCTGAAAACTACATTTCTGGTAACCTGGATGTAACATATCTCCCTGTTGTGAACTGTTGCTGTTATTATATCAATCTCAGGTCGTAGGAAGACCTTCTATCTTCCCACATGTGGGAATGCTTACATTGCTCCACACTCCTCCCCATAACTGGTAGCCCACAAGGCAAATACCACTGGTTGGATTTATCCTTCTGTCTAGGAAAATGCCTAGACAGAATGTTTTCCCTTTCCTTCCGGTGCTTTAGGCACAGAGTGAAACAACATCTATCAGTGACCCAGCATCCAAGCCTAGGAGTAGATGCTAGTTTTCTCAGCTTTGACTCTTCTCTGGGTGATAAAATTCCACTGCCTGACGTATAACTTGGGATTTTTTCTGATTGAAGGCTCTAGTTTTTCTCTTCTCGAAGAAAAATGGAAAAAAGTCCTTAAACTTTTCAACACATGCTTTGTTATAGGACAAATATGAATTGTAAGTGTCTGAGTCTCCTGTTTGCACCATATGCAGGTAGCTAATACGAAATCTCTGTGTCTGATTGAAATCTTTTCATAGTTTTAAACAGTATTTTCTAAGAAAAAATGCTTATGGACTCCTACTCTGCATATATGAATCAGGGCCATGTTGTCTTTTTTGGTAGAAACTGCTGTTAAGAACTTTTGTGTTTTCTGTCATTCCTACCATTATTTCTGAAAATAGTGTCTTCTAAGCCTTGCATAGCCTGATGGACCCTCAGCCTCTCAATATGATCAGTCTCAGACGTGGACTTCCTCGCTTTCATGGGCAAGTGGGGACATGTAGTCTTTGCCACCTTCCCCTACTTCTCTACTGCTCCCTTCAGATTTTTTTACTCGGCACATTGTATATTTGTGCATATGTAGAAACATCTACATTTGTTATGGCTTTTAGATTCATTGACTTACTTTTAGCCAGAGTTGATAGCGGTTTAGAAGGAATCAAAGATAATGAAGTCATTGCAATTTTTGTAAGGACAGATGCGTGAATAAGGAAGAGAAATTTTACAAATGCTCCCTGTACAAACCTGACTGAGGGAAAGACTTGACCATCAGCTCATGTTATCGAACAACAAATATCAAAATGAGTGAGAGCCCCTGTAAACGACCAGCTGTGGGAAATACTCTCCAGTCGGGTCTAGCAACTGACCACCAGACACAAGCTGCGGAAAAACAGACTTCATTAATTCCTATTCTTATGGAAAAAGAATTATTTCTCCTTCTTTTTCTCTTTGCCAGTTTTTACAGATGCAAATGTCACTATTTGTGATCACTGACCTAAAAGTCTTTCTGGGAGCTTCAGAGGAGACTGGCAATATTTGAAAATTTATGGGATTATTTTATTTCTTCTTCAAGCTAACTTGTTTTTTTACCTCTCTCTCTTTTCCTTTCCTCAGACAAATACAGTGAGCTCTTGATGCTTTTCATTGTTAGGAAAAAAATGCTTAAAAACCCCTTAGAGGACAGTTTCATGGAGAGCCAAACAGAGAATGAATCCTGGTAACATAAAGGTGAATTTGGAGTGAGTCACACATGAATATTTACTTGTTGGGGAGCATTTGTGTTTCTTTTTAACATTTCTCAGAAAAAAAGGCATAAAATAAAAAATTGTATGGCTTTTGTTTTGGCAATGCCTCCAGACACTGACATTTTTCATGCAGTTACTGAGTCTCAAAAGTCTTAAAACTTTTACTTCGAAGAAGCAGTCCCAGACTCAGATGCAATGGTAAGGACCTGAAACACGAGAGTCCAGTGATGGATTCTGTTGGGCAGAGTCAGCATTTGTCCTCTGCCCAGTGTGGAAATGGGATAGGACCATGGCTGCTCCTACCTCCTTGCCAGAAAGAAATTTTCAACACTATGCTGCCTATGCTCCTACTACACAGGGCATCCAACAGAAGGCCTCTTCCCATCTACCAAATAGCTTTTAACAACCTCATTTTACAATTCACAGGGAAAAAGAAAATAGTCCGAGAAACAGATACCGTGACATCCTTAAGAATAAGAACCCTCCCCTGTCACCACTTCTCTAACTTGTTTTTCTTTCCTCTCAGCTGAGCTCTGTTTGCCAAGTAGAAACAAATAGGAACAAGTGTCTGATTTCATGGATGTGCTTGTAACTTTGAGCGTTGTAAAGCTATACCTAGGGCAGCCCAGAAGGCTAATTGATCTCTGGAGTTCCTTGATGGCAAACAAGGCATTGCTGTGGTCCTTCATGAGACAAGGGTGAACCAGGAATGCATAGATTTGCTGCTTAGCAACAGGGCACGAATCTTTGTGAACAGGGATATTTGCAAATAAATTTAGAGGAACTGGAGATTGGCAATACCTACCCATTTAGCCAGTCCTCCCCCTGGGGCTGAAGAAACACTCCTGGTCATGCTTTTCCACATGTTTGAAGTGCCTCAGACCAATGAAGCCTCCATGCTTCTTCTCTGGAGGCAATCCACAGTCTTACCAAACTATCAGGTGAAAAAAAAGCATTTACATAATATTTTCCTATATTTTTTTTAAGCCTTCTGACTGAGATCTGCATTTGTATTCCAAAGTTAAAAGAAAGGAAGAAATGTCTGCATGACAGGGAGTATAAGCCCCACCATGATTTACCCCAAGCCTGCTTTCCACCTGCTGGGGTGTGAGCCATGGGCACACCGGGAATGGCTTTATGCTCTGCATGGTAGTGCTCCATGCCCGGTTTCCTGACGGAGGGGAGTCTGAAGCCCAGCCAGGGAGGCTAAGCATCATGTTTAAACAGCAGGGACTAGACTGACTCTGGCATCTTTATAATAGCAATTATCAATATCAATGACACAATAAAAGGGCATTATTTAGTAAGAAGTGTCAAATGGTTTGTATATGAGTCTCACATTTAGGCAATGAAATAACTAGGCTTGGTTTTATTGGCCTGTTTTTTGGAAGAGCCATGTAGTTGTTTTTCTCTGGGCTTATAATGAAGGAGTCATCAGCTGAGTCCAGCCTGGGAGTTTCTGCACTAGTCTGCAGCACTCAGTCTTTTCTGCTTCCTTTGACTCTTCCAGTGTAATGATTTACTACATCAAACAAACTTTGAGTCCATTTTTTCCCCCTTATATCTGTTCCTAGAGCTCAGCACTCACATTTGTTCTAGTTATCTAAGCCTCCTGCCCTTCCTCTGTACTTAGCTCTGTTTCTCACCACATTATCCAATTAGCACCTCGCTAACTATGCTGTGGCTGCCTCTTTCCTCTGACCCAGCAGTATTTACACCAGCTCAGTTATTGGTACTCCCCTCATCCACTGAAGGTGATGGCAATAGTCTCTCACTTAAAGGAAAGCAAGTGCATACAAGTATTTTGCTGAATCCAGATCTAAAATGCCCAGTAATAAAATAGTACTCGATGGTTATTCATTGGTGCTGGACACATTTGTACTGTTGAAGTATATAAATGATGATGAATATGAAATGACTTTTTGTTCTTTATACGGCAGTGAAGTAGCCCAATTTACATAGTATGCCATACTGACCCTTCTCAAGATATGAAATTCTCAATGTATGAAATATTCTACTTTCCGGACTGTGGCAGTTGGATTGATGGGCTTCATACCATGAGTCTGAATGCCAGGATTTCTGTATTTCCATTCCAACAACAGTTTCCATGAGTTTGGTCACTGCTTTTTAAAAGAAGGCTCTGGTTAAGTGTTTTTTCTTTTTCTTTTGGGATAAAAATGCCCATTAGATTAAGGAGCCATGGGAAACTACTGAGAAACAAAGTTAGAGAATAAATATGGTGAACCTTTTATTTATAGTTCAAGGCAGACACAGATGGAGTGGTTTTAGCTCTGTAGCATATTGAATTACTTAAAGCCTGGGGTTGTGATCTCATCCAACTTTTTAAAGTTAAATTGGGTCAGGAGAACCAGCCCCCGCCCCCCCAATACAAACATACACCTCCAGTGAAAAGTTAGAATTGACAATAAAAGTTGTTGTTCACTAAAATTTGCTTGCTTTTATTTGAATTAGTGTGGCTGGAGGAAGTAGTTCTTTCTGACTATTAGGGATAAGGAGGAAAACTTTTACTTATATTTTCCTTCTCACGAAGCTATTTTAGAGAAAGGCTTTAAAAATTGTTGTCTGAATGATTCATATGGAAGAAAATATTTTTGAAAGATCAAGTACATTGGCCAGGGTTCAAATTTAATCTCCATTTAAGAATTATTTTAAACATGGATGATTAATATGTGTATATTGTAGAGCCCAAATGACTTGGGAATACGTCTCCTAACATGTCAATGGAATCTTTGCTCCCAAATCAATGAAGCTCTTTGAAAGTTTGCATATACACCAAAACTCCTCAGAACCCTCCAATCTATACATTTTTCATTAAACATATGGACACATGGGTTCTCATGGCCCAATATAGTAATGCTTCAACAGTAATGTAGTCAGGTTTCCTTGTCAAGATCATAGTAACAAATTCACGGGGAGATTTAAGGGACAGATGGGTGGGCACATATTGCTGTTGGAGAGAATGTATGACCTAGTATGTTCCTCAAGTCTGACATTTATACCTCTAATGGCTGCCTTACTAAGGAAAACATACGTTGATGTACATGTTAGCTAGAGCAAACGGGGAAAACAAAATCCCTTGCAGTTGGTATTTCAGAGGCATTAGTTTAAATCAAGAATAAGAACACATAGAAGATATTTGTAAACGGACCACTACTTTAGGACTATGACCCACCTTCATTAGTAATCAATGGGACTTGATCTTTCACCATTCTTGTTAGAGGTGACACGGCGTCATATGGGAAAACTGAAGAATTATACCTCTGTGAAGCTGGTTGTGAATGAGGTCAGAACCAGTCCACTGAACTACAGCTTCTCTATCCTTGTGACTTCAGTCTGAATTGACTTTCATCTTGACTTTAAAATGGAGACTGCAAAACAGACCATAAGCATAGAGAAAAAAATTACAAAGTAATCAAGCATTCCCTCCACATTTTTTTTTTAATGTTTGACTTTTGGTGTGAATTCCAATTCACAGGTCTCTGTCAGCCACTAATTTTCATAAATACAAATGTTACTGAAAACTCAAATAGAGTCTTAAAATCACTTATTATTCATAACTTAAGAAAGCACAGGTTCTTCTGTATAGACCACATTCAAAGAACTTTGCTCACAAAAAGAACCTGGAAGGCTAGCTGTCACATACAAAACTCGTAAAAATACAAGTGGAATTCGATGCTATTCTAATATCTTAGAGGGTAAATTATTAATGTTCAGTGTTAAAGAAAAAAAAGCGTCTTCTAGGTTAAATACACAGCCTTGCTTGAATGACATTCATATACCCTCGCTTTGAAAGTATGAGGAGGAAAAAGTCAATATCTTTAGAATGTGAAATGTGGAATGCTAACAGCAATATAGTATCAAGATATGGGCTTTAAGTTCCTACATACCATCTATTCTCAGGCAATAATATTTCCATATTGCTGTCAGGCAAGTTAACAAATATCAAAACATCAGTACAGAGCTCATTTGAATATATACACTGTATGTTATATACATGCACATACACACATAAACACACACATACGTGTGAGATATTTATATACAAATTAAATAATTA
Source organism: Phaethon aethereus (assembly GCF_964289735.1). Taxonomy (NCBI): domain Eukaryota; kingdom Metazoa; phylum Chordata; class Aves; order Phaethontiformes; family Phaethontidae; genus Phaethon; species Phaethon aethereus. Next base: position 217,070,830 of record NC_138575.1, read on the forward strand.
TAACATACATATATGCACATATATATGTATATATGTATATGTAGTTATATGTATTAATCCCTGATCTTCTGGAATGTTTCTAACAGATCATTAATATTATGCATACACATATCTATACACACAAACACATGAAGTGGATGTGCTATATAGAACAGTTTTTCTCTTCCCCTTAAGGCAGATGTGATTTCCAGGTGCTTTACCACCTAAAATGACTGCTGTTGCTCTGGGCTCTGTCCTCTGCATGCTGCATCTTTGCAGAAAATTACCATCTCTGACCTAGGGAAGGTGTCAGGGCTCCTTTAGGCATTATATACTTGACAAATAGTGTAAAATTTGCTTCTATAAACATATGTTGATTAGTTGTTGAAGGAGGAGAAATTCCTAGCTGGGAGGATTTAATGTTTTCCTTTTTTTTTTGTTTAATATGTGTGGTTCCACTGGTAGGTACTAGCTAAACATTATGTCTAGGGTTTTCAAGGCAGCTGAAAGGATGGAAGAGTCTAGTTTGAATGGAAGGAAGAAAGATCTACAATACAGAAAAAAAGAGACTGGATATTATGGAACGATTAAAGTAAGGACAATTCAAACAATGAAATATTTTAAACTGGAGATTACCTACTTGCCACATTGTTTTTAAAAACGTTAGTCCTTTTGGTTTATACTAAAAGGGTATTAGCACAGCCCGGGGAATAAACAATTAGGAAATAATTGTAAAAAGAGGCAATTCCTAATTTCTTCATCAAACTTTTTTTAAAAATTTTTTCCCTGAATGTTATTTTCCAGAGAGCCTGTTCCCTGGGAACGCACCGGCACCTTGGTAGCTGCAAGGCTATCCATATGGGCAGCACTCTGTTAACTTCTGTGTATCTGTATGTGGCCTCAGGGCTCTGTGCACATGAAAGGCATGTGCAGACATAATGAATTCATTGGAAATAGAAGTGATCACTGTTGCTTTTCACCTACGCTTTTTATATTAGTCTCTGAATCTTGGGAAACAATAAACTCTGGATTTTATGGGACTTGTAATAATTTTATATGAGCCCTACTTCCAGCTACCTACAGCTTCAAGGGTTTGTCTTATTCTTTTTTCAGTGTTTTGACCATGGTTTGTTGCTATACAATCTTTCAAGTCTACCTTAGCCTTGAATATTCCTATTGAAACAAAATAAGCCATGAATGACAATTAAACAACCATTTTTTGTCTTTTCTCGGGTTTCCACTGTAGACTAACCTACACCTAGGTTGGCATTAAACAGCACCAGCCACCTTTAATCCACATTTTTAATTATTAATTTATTTTAGTCTCAAATATATTTCCTAACACTGTCATCTGAAGATTGATTTACCCCTAATGTTAGTGAAAAATCAGGAGTGGAGGTACCTTGTCATTTTGCTTCCTATGTAAATTCCAGACCATACTTACTAAGGAGATTTGAGAAAAGTAAGTTTATTTAAGATCGGATGGTGTTTATCTTCTTAAATATTTTTAAATTGTCCAATATAACAACTATAAAAGTTAAGATTTTCAACACCAATGTTGTCTTTGGGTGCCCCATTTTCACTGTTTTGAAAGAGTTTTTATTTCCAGGGCAGGTGCTGTTTCTGGAACATCATGTTTCAAAAACTCCTCTAAAATTAGATGCCCAAAAGAAATAAATATTAAAAAGAAAACCTGGACCAAATGATTTGGCCTTTTGACGTGTTTGTTTTTTTCATTTAAAAAAATGAGAACAAATGGTTTGTTTTTTACTTGTCTCATAATTTGTTTGCAGGGAGAAATGCAATGTCCTTTGAAGGAAGATTGTAGGGACTTGCTGTTCTCACTGATTTGTTAAATATTCTATGGAGAGCTTTCCATATCACAGCATAATATGCATCACACTTGGTTTTGTTCTAGAGTAGGAGGATATTTGTTCCTTTTCATAAAAAGTGCCTATCTTGCAGGAAAAAAAAAGTTTTTTTTTTATACAGGGTTTGCTTATTTTGTAAAGAGATATTGATTCAATGAATGTTTAGATTTGCTTGGTGCTTTTTTTTTTTCCCAAATCACTAGTGATTTATTTACTGTTTAATATGACTTGTAAGTATTGTCAGATTCTTAAGGATTTGGCAAAAATCCCAGAACTCCTAGAATCCTTTCTGAACCCAAGTTAACATACAATAAAACCCATTCTCAGATTTTTTCTCCTTTATTCCTTTTTTTACTTTTTTTTTTTTTTTTAACTGTAACAATAAAGTTTTAACAGTAACCAGAACAACAATGATCTGTGACGTGATTAGCCTGGCACTGAGCCTGGGTGAGGCTACACCACTGACAGGCAGCATTAAAGCCCTGACCATGGTGCCATGCTGACAATATTCACATAAATTTTAAGTCAACTCTTGAGTTCAGGCAGCAATAACAGCACTAATTGGGAATGGATTTTCCTGGAGATGCCAGTCAGCTGAGAGGGAATTCAGGACTTCCACACTTCACGTGTCTTCTGGGCAGGTTGGAGGACCATGAGATCCGTATCTTATCACTGTGCTCTGTGCAGGCGTACTCCTATCCATGTAGCACATGCCGAAGGAGTTGTAAGCATCTCTTACGCCACCCGCAGTATCCTCATTCTTTATGATAATCCTCCTTGCATCATCCCCAGGTGCCCAAAATGCTTCTGCACAGGTTTTTCCTATCTATGGAATTATCCGTTTCACTCTTTCTAACACTTATATGCACCTCTAGAGTCGTTAGAAAATGACAGTCTTTAGCTTAGGACAACTCTATATAAAGTCACTATTTCGGATACCCATAAAAGCACACACCTTAGAAGCAGAGATTTTGCTCCCAGGACTAGTCCTGTTGGGCTGCCTGTTTTTTGTGTATTGCCTGCTTGATTAAACGATTGTGGGTTTGGAGCTTTCTTAGGCGCTTCCTAAGAAGAAGGAATAAAGAACTGCCCAGAATGTCCAGGTCTGATGCAAGGTAAGAGCTGAAGTGTTTGCTTGCAGCAAGTTGGATAGAGAATCAAATTAAATTAGCCATACTGGACATCTCTGAACACAGAACTTTTCCTGTTGGATTTCCAAAACTGTTTTTCAGGGACCAAATTCTTCTCCCTGATAGAAAATTCTCATTAATGTCAATGTAGACCTGAACTAAGGTAATATTTAGTGATTTTACTGAGATAATATAAAAATATTTAAGAATAATACGTTAAATAACACATAATAAAGAGATGGGGGGGCATTTTATTAAGTGTATTTTTTTCATTATTACTGCATTTTGCAAGCTCTCCTACAGTGTGTCTGTCTTGTACTGCTTGTTCATGAAGGCTGCAAACACAATGGACTTGAGGCTGTTTGTTCTGTCCAGTAGTCTGTAAATAACAATAGCCAAAAAGAAACTCTTCCTTTAACTCAGAAAATATTCCCTGCAGACATGTTGCTACTCTGGAGGAGTCTCTGCAGATTTTTCACATCTGTCCTACTGTTTATCTTTATGGCCTGCAGCCACACCAACTTGAACTGTGATCTTATCACACCTCACAAATAAAGCAGGATACAGTCAGTCCTAGGATGAATGATCTCCAGAACCAATCCAGTGCTGCTATACCCTGATGCTGATTACTTATTATATGTTATTTTTCTCCACCAACCTATTCTGAGGTCAATACCCCACTGTGGGATCTAGAAGAGGATCTTTCAATATAGACAGAGTAGAGCTTGACCAGCCAAAGCAATTTTAATCCTACAGCTTTACTTAAAAATCTCTGCAAGATAAGATGACAGCTCACTTTTCCAGGAGAAGGTTGGAGCACATTCCAGCAGAATCACCTGTCAAGTTTGCATGGTCAAATTCATGTGAAAACATTGCAATTTAAAATGCTGTCTTACCACGATACTGCTACTAAAAATGAATTGACCTGAAGACATGAAGATAGAAGATGGACAGCTGCCACTTTGGTTCATACCAAAGTTTGTTGTTAGTGGTGGGCTGCTTCACGTTTTGGTGATTTGTGTCTACTAGAACAGAATGCAGGAGATCTGGGTTCAAATTCCATGTGTGACCTTGGGCATACCTCTTTCTTCTCTGAAGCTCATTTTCTCCCATGAAAAGTACAGATACTGATATTTCTTGCATTTGTCATATCCAATCTGACTGTAAATTCTGTTTTCTGGAGTGAGTCAGTACACCACCTTGCTCTGTGGGTCCATCTTCACAGCTGGGATCGGTAGTACTCCTATAACCCCTGGAATAATAATAGTTCTCATTAAGGACTCTGTCAAAAATGTGCTTTATCATGGCTAAATAAATCCTCTTTCAGATTATTAATTAAAATGAAATCCAGTTGCCTTTACCTACGGACCATGACATTTGCAGTAGGAATGTTAAGGGCAGAGAAATGTAAACCAGTTATCTTGGAAGTTTGCTGTTTGAAAGCTTGAAGCTGCATTCGGTCTCTGCCCTCCCCTTATGCACTATTTCAGATCCATTGCTTATTGACTGATAGACTTATTGATGAATTATACAGCAGTGATCCAGCCCAGGGAGGTCAGGAAGGTGCAATTACTAGCAGAGCAGGCTTGGGTGTGCTTCTGAACTACTCCTCCCTGCACAGCTCTTTCAGTATGCATATCACATCTCCCTGCTTGTAGCAGGCTGATGAGTGTGTGCAGTTAGTGCAGGCACACGCATACTTCTGCGCTTTCCCTGAAAGTGGAGCATTAGCAACTGCAGTCAAAAAGCACCCTTGCTTCTTCAGCTCTGATCCTAGCAACAACTGTCTCATTCTGTCTGGAGGAACTAGGAGACAGCACTGGAGGCAAGTTTAAAAAGGACCTAGTGACACCCTGCTGTCACGTCTGGTTTCATGAATCTACCTGCTAGTAGTCCATTTACAATTACTTTCCTAGTCCCATCAGTAGTGTACGTTCTTGAGAACTGGCCGGCTGGGAAGGAAGGAGCACACCGCTGAAGGTATGTTGCCGTCTTCTTTACCGTACCGCTTGTGCTGAATGTTTCTGTCTGTGCATCTCACTTGCAGACATTCCTGGGCTATGCAGTTTTCCACTGCGAGCTGCTGAAGCAGGGCTTTAGCAAATCATAGCAATAGAAATAAATGGACAGATTCTTTTTTTTTTTTTTTTACCCCTGTGCAGATTGTTTGTTAAGAGGTAAAATTATATGACTAGATTAAACTTTCAGGGACGATGACAACTCTGACTGCATTTCGTATTGCAAGCAAACAGACTGCTCTTATTTCTAGCTGGGCAAAATTTCCATTCATCAGCGGTTTAACTGTGGACATGGAACATTGCTTTCCAATTGATGTGTTTATGAAATACGGTCTGTGCATGCACTGCCAGCTGAAATTTGCATACATGTTTTGAAATTTGAAAAAAGACTCTTTCATTAACTTTCAAAATGCTCTGGACTGCAGCACACTTCTTCAGAAAAGAGGAGTGAGCCAGGCTTTTCAATTCACTTAAGTTCTTTTACTGGCATGCATTCATCTGGTAAAAATTCCTTGCCAAATCCAAGAAGTTTGCTGCTATTGCATTTCCATAAATGTAACAGCTGTGAAGAGAATGAATATTCATAGTGTTTGGATTTTGGGTCCAAAGATTTTTATGATAATTCTGACATTTCAAGGGGATGGGATCGTAGATCAAAGAATTCTGCAGGTTGAGATATTGTGATAAGCAATGTGTAAGTGTTTCCTCAAATAAACATAATACAGATAAGCATGTACTGCAGTAAATAGCTGACTGTAGCTCTTATTTACTTGCAGCCAACTTGATCTGTTGCTTATACTTGTGGATTCTGTTGCTAGCAGGTCATCAGCAATGAAAACGAAGTACAGTTCGGATACTGCTCTCTCATGGGACGTTATTTCCCTAATGCTATACAGTTCCTTCTGAGCTTATCCAAGACATTGCTAATGTTATGATGATTACATTTTAACTTGGTACATCCTGTATTTGCACTGACTGAAAACTTATTTTGGGATGTCGTTAAGGACAAAGAAGCCCACTGCAAGCTCAGTGTACTTTAAGGGTGGAAAGTGATTTGACTAATCTCCCCCCAGGAAAATTCCCCTGTTTGTAATTTATCAAAATTGTGCCAGCAGCAGAGATGGTCCTCCCCTGCAGGTAGAAGTAGAATGGTCTTGAAAATACAGAGGCAGCATGTGTGCGTGTGCATGTGTCTCTAGAGATAATTCATCTAAAAAACTTAAATAATCCTAGCTGCCTGTAGATCTCAATGACTTCTGTATTACTAAAAAATATCCTATCAATGGGTCATAATGCAAATCTCTGTATCTACACAGCAGAATAAAACATCCAGACGGGAATCGTGTCGTATAAAAACACCTCAGAAACCCTCCTAAGGCTGGTTGTGATTATTTCTTTAAAAATCCTCCCAGTATCTGGGAAGCGCCGGGAGCTGTGGAGTACCTGCCTCTCAAAAGTGTGACAGGTGGAGCTATTCGGGCGTGCTTAAAGTGAATTTAAGCTTCCTAATGTCCAGGGGCACCTCTTTGGGAAGCTTGTCCTCACTCAGGCTGGACTGTGCTGCTCAGGGGTGGCAAGGTCAGCCCAGCCGGTGAGCCGTGCCTCCCGGTTGCTCCAGCCCTGAGCCCGCGGCGGCCGCCACTCTGTGCCTCCTCCTCAGGGGACGGGGAAAAACTGTGGGTCCCTTTCATCTGTCTTTATTTTTAGTGACAGCTGAATCAGCCTAGTGCTTAGGTGCAAAACTTTATGTTGTTTGTGGTTTTTTCCCCACCCCGAAATCACGGCGTGCTGTGACTCGTGGTACGCAGGGACTGCAGGCATAAAATACGTTTAAATACATATGAGAAAAAACCTATTTGATGGTTCAGATTCTGTTTCCAGGGAGAGGGAATCAGACTACCCTCCTGAAATCCGTAGGAAGTTGTTTACATGAACAGAAGTTGTTTACATGGGTGCAGGCTGGTGTAAAATCTCACTTTCCCTTGGTTCTGTTTGAATTTCTGTGACCCGAGGACCTGGCTTTGTTCCTTTAAAGCTTGGTTTTATTCCAGGAAAAATAGCCAAAATGGAGAATTTGTCTTTTCACTCATTAGGAATGAAAACCTGCCTGTGTACAGTGACAACTGCAGGTATCTGAGAACAAACACCTTTTCTCTTTCCCCTCACCAAAACCTATGGGAAAAAAAACAAACTACCAAAAATCACCCTCCCAAACCTCTCTGTTTAATCCCCTCTAAGACATATAACGTGTCTTCTTCTGCTTTAACGTGTGTCAGGCTCCTTCCCAATCTCCACCACCACGCCAGAGGAGGCAAGAGGTAATTCATTTTGCCCTCTTGGCCACCTCACCCGTGCGCGTCTTCAAAGCAGATTTGTCGATCATATAAAATGTGATCGCTGATGCATTTCTCTTCTGCCTTGCTGGTCAAATCGGCACCCGGAGCCTCAGAGACGTTGTGTTAAGTTACAGTCTCTCAGCCCCAGCACTTGCTTACCAAGCCAACCGGCCCTCTAGTGTTTTGAGGTATTTTATGCAAAGAGGTCCCTTTAGCCATTGCTTGTCTTTACCAGAGGTAAAGAGGGGGATTTGAAACAGCTCACAAAAGCTTACTGGAGTTCTTAGAATCTGGGGTGATTGGCAAAGGTGATGCAACATCCACCTTTCTGCCTGGAAAAAGGGAGAGCCTGTTTTTATGTACTTTGGAGGGTGCCAACACCTGTACGATCACCACTGCTCCATGGCCGTCAGTCTACCAGCCAGGCTGACTGACACACAAAGAGCTGCAGAGCTGTTGTAGAAGACAGTTATCTGTTTACACACTTGCACGGGGATTTCTGAAGGCATCTTGTATCACACACATGCTGCAACACTGGAGTACTGCACAGGTTTTTCAGCTCTCCCACGAATGAGAGCTGAAAATGAAGATGAAGGGAAGAAATGCCATGAAGCTTCAATATTGTAGCAAACTGGGATCCAGATGGCAAGCCTCTTTACAGCAACACGCTGGATTAACTTTAAGACTCCCCTGACTACTACTCGCCTGTTTAATTTGTCTTTCCTTAATGCTATTTCATTGTGATGCTTTTTTTGCAAGGTAATGCCATAAAAATATGTGGTTTCAGGCATAGTCTGCTACCAGGAAAACTTTCCTCCATCTCTGTTAACCCCTTCAGAGCCAAATAACTGATTGCATGATCAGTAGCATCAATTTGATTTCTAAGTGGAACAGGGAATATTCCACATGCATTCACAGTGCCATGCAAAGCATGAAACCAAGATGATTTACATACAAAGGAAGAGAATTAACCTGTTGGAGGGAGAACGGGTTTTCACTGTTCTGGGCTATATCGTCAGTGAGAAAATATTTTGGGTAATGCAGCTGCAATAATGGCTGAAATTCTCTGCAGGGAAGTTTCAAACCCCAGCTCAGTGTTGTCCACATGCAAACCTTTTATGAGGCTGCGTATCAGGTAGTTGTGTTTCTCCCTGTAACTTGCAGATCCAGTCCTATCTTCTCATAAGCTTCCATTGGTGCTTGAATTTGTTCTTCCATCCTTGTGCAGCCACAGCAAGGATCATCACTGTCCTCATCTTATTCAAAAAGCTGGTTGGTGAGACACCCAGTGGTGAGAGTAAGCACCTGTGAGCGGGCCAGGAGGACCTCCTGGGTGCCTTCCTGCAAACTGAGGGGATAAATAACAGTGCCGTCCGGTGAGCTTAATAATTTATCAGGAACCTTCACCTCCTCCCTACCCCAGATAGCAGAAGTGCTGCCATCCGTCCGCAGTGAGCGCCCCTCCCAGTCTGTGCTCATCCTTGCTATACCTCTGTGAGATGGAGACATGGAGACTTGTATTCATGGGAAATACAACTACTGCAGAGTCTACGGAAACACTGCCGCAGCTGCTAGCAGTATTAAGTTCATATCACATCCCGAGACTAACCACAGCGCTGTCCTTTAGCAAGTAAAGGTCTGCTGCTTTCTCTGCAGAAGTCTTGTCAGAAAGTCAACCTTGGACAACACAACACTTACGACTCCCTCATTTTACTCTCAAATTCTGTCACTACCTGACACAGATTGAATGCAAATTATTAAAAAGATATATTATTTAAGTAAAGTGTCTACAGAACATCTCTTGATCATTTTGGCCTAGATTATACCGCCGTGCCTAGATTATACCGGGTTTATATGGGAATGAACAGCAAATCCCACTCCTCTTCTTTATCTCACGTGATGGGTATATACAAAACCTGCTGAAATGGGAATTAAAAAAACACATCCAAATCCCAGACTGTGACACAATTCATCTGCCACCTAGCACTGCCTAAGCTGGTGGCTAAACTCATTAGGTCTCCCTGCTTAGCCTGAAAGCTCCTTTGGGCAACCTTTATGATAGTGTAACTTCTAACCAGAAGCCAAATGTGGGATTCAGCTCCAGATTAATTGTAAAAATAAACATATGTCTAGTCAGATGAATAGTTTTCTAAGCTGTTCTGAATGTATTGATCAGATTGTTACTGCCTAGAACGAGAGCTCAGTCTTCTAGAGCAAGGTAGACATAGGGAGGATATAATGCAGCACCTATGGGAGATGTGGGTTCTTCTGTGGTGGAAACTTGAGGGCACTGAGCGCATCCTGCAGCATCTTAGATAACATCAAATTCTACATTAAGCAACAGAAAAGATCCCTAATGTTTGACCACATAAAAATGAAGAGAGTAGTTGCTGCCACAAGCTGCTTCTCACAAAGATCCATCCCTTCTCTAGGAGCCATGAAGGCCAGCTTAGGCTGAATACACCTTCCCTTGGACCCTAAATAAATATACTGCTTATAAAACAATAACAACCCCATATGTCATAATAATGTGAAATTCTGTCTCCTGTCAGCTGATAATTTGACATGGGGATGGTGAGTATTTTCCTCTTTATCTCCTGTGCTCTGGACTATCAGCCCGTGCAAACCAATAATTAACTGTAGTGGATGTTGCTGGGGGTGAGGAGGAGTAATTCATTGTGGTGAAATACTGTTTTTTGCTGTAAAGTTACTAAGCAGAGCAATGGTGATGTGAATAATGCATGAGGTGATTTCTTTTCAGGAAGGTTACTAGCAAACGTTTCCACTAGTTGGATGTTTGGACTTGGCAAGAGAGTGGTATTTACACTGTTTTGGTGACACAGAAAACAGTTCGGGAACAATGATGTGATTCTCTGATATTCTAAGATTCTGGAGAAATGTCAGTATCCAATTAAATAAAAGGAATTAAATAAATAATGAGAGAATGTGAAATTAATCTAGTTTCAGATGCACGGGTAAGTTATCGCATAAATTTAAAAGACCTAATATAAAATGTCATTCAATTTTATTTTGCAGGATGAATGTTGCTATGGTTTCTCTAAATCCAGGTGATAAAAAATAATTTCTAAATGCTTTCAATTAAATACTTGAACTTACTATTTATAAATGAGGTTATAATGCTGACTATTTTTCTCTTTAATAAAGCCCAAATCCTAGTGTCTGTAAAAGGTGATGAAAGACATAGCTGGGCATATCAAAGATGGATAAAGAAAGCTCTATAATGATTTTTTCATTGTACTAGATTTTTCTAAACAAAATCGCTTGTCTCAGAAAGCCATCAGGTTCTCACAAGTTGAGGAACATAAATCATAGCAGAATAGGCAGCCTCCTGTTTCATTCACTGAGCTCCATACGCTTATCTGCCTCATGCTCCCGCATCCCAGGCTCCCAAAATGCTTCAGTCAACATTCCTTCTGAATTATGATACGTCATGTTAATCAGCCTCTACAGTGTCCCAAAAATGTATGTAAATTAGACTTCTGATGAACCAGAGTATTTTGACAGGATTTTTGTGTAAATCACACATGCAAACATGCACACACACGCGCAGACACAGACAACCTGTTTGGAGACGAGGATATATTTGGAGCTCATTTCTGTTTGAAGTAGGTTGTGGCCAGCATGCTGATGCTGCTTGTGAGCAGGAACACATATGTGGCAGTATGCCAGGTCCCATGGCAAGAAGCAACTTGAGTTTAATTCCATTCTTGGCGGGGAAAAGTGTACCAAGGGGAAGAAACATAAGAGTTTCCTCTTTGTCCTCCTTTCCCCCATTCCCTTTTCTGGTACCTTGTTGGTTCTCTGGGTTGTTTGGTGTCAGTAGTAATGTCAACATTTTTAAGGTTATGATAGGAGAACACTATCATGTTAGGGTAGATTATTTTTTTTTTTGCTTAATCTGCTCTTTTATCAGAAACAGAATTCGAAATCAAAAGAATGTATTTGAATTTACAGTAAAATTTAAGTCAATTTATTGACTTTCACATTGCTTATCAACCAACCAGCTCTACTGAATGCATAGAAAGCTATATATGAGGCATGTTAGGATGAGTCTTGCCAGCACCGCCTGGCTGCAAATCTTTCTGGTTTTGTTCTCTTCTTCTCACCTGTTTTGTTGTATTTCATGTTCCACCTTGTCCTTCAGGGTTGCGTTCAGACTGCTTACAAGGGATGTCTGTCTCATCTGTCCCCCTTGCTGAAATGGGTAAGACTGAGAGAGCAAATCAAGAATGATGTAGGCAGGGCTTTCTGTCTCCCTCAGGTACAAAAACTTAGGGCAACCCTTAGTCTGTAGCTGTACAGGCAAGGACCATCAGTTGCTATATATTTGTACACTGGAGCCCTGGCTGACATGCTCTGAGGTGTGTCCATGAATTCACTCCACCTTCTACATCTTAGGCCACATAGGAGGAAAAACTGGTTCTATGACTCTGTTTTTGTATACTTAAAGTCCTTTCAGACATATCTCATCATGAAGTTGCACACCCCTGAGAAGACATCATACCTCACCAAGAAAGGGCTGGACCATGTCTGCTTACCTGTTCCAGTGATACTGTAGCCTAAAGACATTATTGTTCTAGCTTCTTCACAGATCATCACCTTTCACTTTTATAAAAGTTACCAGGTTTTCATGAGGCTGATATGGGCTACCTATATGGTACCAGCTGGGGTTTAAAAAACTCCTCCAATATTACACAGTATGTTTTATGCAACCTGTATCTGCAGTGTGAATCCACAGTTTTTAATATATGTTATGCACCAACTAAAAAAAAATACTCTAACTCCATTGTCTCTATATAGATATTTGTTGTGGTTTAGCCCCAGCCGGCACCTAAGCCCCACGCAGCCGCTCTCTCACTCCCCCACGGTGGGATGGGGGAGAGAATCAGAAAAAGTGAGGAAACTCACAGGTTGAGATAAAGACAGTTTAACAGGGAAAGCAAAAGCCCCACATGCAATCAAAGCACAACAAGGAATCCATTCCCCACTCCCCACGGGCAGGCAGGGGTTCAGCCATCTCCAGGGAAGCAGGGCTGCATCACGTGTAACGGTGACTTGGGAAGACAGATGCCATCACTCCAAATGTCCCCCCACCCCTTCCTTCTTTTTGTCCCAGCTTTATATACCGAACATGATGTCGTATGGTAGGGAATATCTCCTTGGCCAGCCTGGGTCACTGTCCTGGCTGTGTCCCCTCCCAGCTCCCCGTGCACCCCCAGCCTCCTCGCTGGCAGCCCAGCACGAGAAGCTGGACTGTCCTTGACTGCTCAGCAACAACCCAAAACATCAGCACATTATCAACATTTTCTCATCCCAAACCCAAAACACAGCCTCACACTAGCTCTTATGAAGAAAATTAACACTATCCCAGCTGAAATCAGGACGATATCGTAAAAGAATATATATAATATATATAAACATAAGTATTATAAATATAAATATTTAAATATATTTATATTATATATAAATATAATATATATAAAATACACAGTGCATGAGGGAATACACACACACGCAAACATATATGGAATCATGTGTACAATTCATGATTCACAAAACACAATTAACCCACAGTGAAAAGTCGGAAAAAGTGAGTGATTTGTCATCTAGGGCAAATCCCACAAAGCATTTTGAATATCAGGTTAAAACATCCCATGACTACAGAGACAGACAGGTTGGCTGCTGCCTTTTTAAAGTGGTACCAGAGCTTTTAAGTATGTCTAATTTTATGGCTAAATATAAACAGAAGAATCCTTCAATAATCATGACTACAGCTGTAGAGCCAAATTCTCCTAATGATGTAATAGCAATATATATAGATACACATATATATTCTAATTCACAGTTTGAAGTTCTTAATTCTCAACACCCAAGTCTTAGTTTCCTGCCAATTTTATAATTTTTCCTGTTGTGAATTGCTTTCTAAAATAAGTTTGAATGAGTTGGAATTAAGTTTTAACTTTTAAAAATTAGAAGCAGGTGCTGTGTCTCTATCCTCTGCCACATCCCTTTCTTTGTGTCTTGTATCACTGCTTTCTGGAACAAGCTGTTGGATCCTGTCATTTATCGTTAATTTTGCACTGTCTGCTGGTGGAAGCTGAGAGATGTGGGAAAGTTACTAAATATTAGGACAGTGAGAGAGATGAAGACATTAAAAAATAGGGAAGCTCTGCAAACTGAGTAGAAATAGAATAGTATTACTGGTGAGAGCTTTAATAGCAGCCATGCCATCACTGGCTTAAATGAGTGTTGGTTTTGGGTGCTTTTAATGGCAATAATTAGGTAATCAATATTGTTTCAGAAAGGAAAATATATCCTTCTTAACAACAGAATAACATTGATTAGCTAAGCTAGTACCATTTTAAGGAACATTAAGTAATCAAAACTGTTTCCATGATGACGTCCCAAAGAGAGAGAAAATCAGGCAAATCTAGTATTGGCTGAAGCTGGGGCTGCTTTTAACCTGTTGCTGAGACAGTAACGGCTGCTGCGTTTGCCTGAGCAGTCGTGGTAGTACGAATGTCTGAGGGAGGCACTGGGCTCCTGCCTGTTCATTTCGATGAACCTGGATCTTATCCCAGATATCAACTAGATGTTTTCTGAACGTATGGATTCCACTCCGCTACTTTCATTACCCTCATCTTATCACTTGTCAATTTAAACTGATATGTTTACTTTTGGGTATCTAAAATAATTAATTAATACATAGAACTTCCACTTCGGTATTAACTGAGAGGTCTCAGGGTGTTTTGCAGGAGATGCCACCCTTAACAGCTCTCCTCTGCATCAGAGCAAACTAAATGGTAAGGTGGGAGATTTTGCAAAGAAACCCAGTCTGCTTGCGGCAGGAGGAGGCACAGGGTCCTCAAGTGCTGGATGTTAATTTGCTGCTATATATACTCAGGCACCTTGACCTTTTTTTAATTAAGTACCCAAATTGATCCAGAGGTACCTAAAGTTTCATATATTTGAGCAACAACAGTTACAGCTGCAGCTTTTCCAATACTCAAAAGAAAGTGTAGGTAGACAACCAGATAGATTTAATCATTCAGATCAGGATTCTTAGCAAGAAGAACCTGGTGTGATGCTGGGTCCTCATCTGTGTGTTATTGCCAGAAATGGCACCGCAGCACTGCTTTTACTAAACCTGGGGGTGGCACGAGGAGCAAAGCTTCATTTGACCTATACATGTTCTTGCAGGAGTGGAAGAAAGTAAGCTTTTGGTAAGGTGTATAAAATGTGTGAAGACTGATCCTGGGGACTAAAAAATAACGATAATATTCAGAAATAGCTAAAATCTGTGAGTGAAGAACTGGTGGTTGTTGAGAATTCTCCAAGCTACTTGAAACCAATTGGGGATGCCATTAAGCTCATTTCTAGGCATAAGAACAGTCAACATCCCTTCTCCCAAGGGTTAACTGATCAGACACTCTATGTTTCATGATATATGAGCATGTACTTAAAGCGTTGACTCCTGGAGGCACGTCATTGCGCATGAATCACAGGTTTCATTGGGAAAAATGCTTGCAGCCTTCAGAGCATAGAGGCAAAGCTTGAAAATATGACCCTTCTATATGATGAAAACTCCAAATTGGCAACTAAAATATCAGTCTCAAAATCTTCTTCCTCAAAAGCAACAACCAAGCAAATAAAAAATAGTTCCATTCAGAATTGATCCCATGATAACCAGAGCGAAATAGTGCATACACTTTTAAAAGTTCAGGTTTAAACTTACTGTAATTAGAGCAGAATTCTTGGACGAGTCAGAATTCCTATTAGTTTTGAGGGTATCAAGAAAGTTCCTGTCCCAAAGCTGAGTTTGAAAGCCATTTTATATAGAGAGGAACAGACTGTACTTTTGTAGCAGCCAAATTTAGTCAAGAGGTGTGATACAGCTGTTTTCCATTTGGTCTTTGGATTTGTTTTTAGCCATGTGAGGCCATGAAATGAAATATAACATTATTCCATTATAATCTGGAAGAGGAACAAAAGGGAGAAGCTCTGTCTGCATGCGTAGAAAGATGGAGAAGAAGCAATCTCTGGCTCAGTTTTCAAACTCTGATGCAGATTATTTTCATGATGATTTTGTTTTCTACCATATGCGGTAGATGCTGTAATAATTAAATGAGAGGCCATCTTTCTACCTGGTATCTTCTCAGCCATCTGGTGTTTTGTGTTGGCTGATGGTATGTACAGTTTCTGGTTCACAAAGGTGGTAAAGAGATGCAGTAGATGATTACAGGATATTACTGGTGCACGTGGATGAATCTGACTTGTAGGATAACATGCAAGATGTTTTGGCATGTACACTTAACACTCTTACATTTTTCTTAATAATATTTTATCCAAAAACATTTTCCTGGATTTGGTACCCTAAAGGATTTGACTTAATGTTGTCCATCGGAGTCCTTCTTCTGACAGTTGCTGTACTCATCTTCCTTCTTTTGTAGATCAGGAAACTGGAATTAACTGGAAATTACTTTCTAATCTGCAGTTCTGCACTGCTGGATCCATTTGCCAGAAGACTGTAAGCAAAATAATGGCCAGAAGAGACTTTGCCTTTTATACAAGTGGAATACCCTACAAATTTAGTTTATCTTGAGTAAGCATCAGAAAACAGGCCTTATTATCCAAGTAGAAATGATCGATACTCACTTTCTAACGTAGTCTGTCTGGTAGACTTGATAGTGTTAAATATTCTGGTAAATTGTATGAATTCAAATAGAAGATTTCTTTTTTTTTTAATATATATAATTTTTTGCATGGCTGGGTATGCCAAATTGTCTCACTCTATATATTATAGCACCTTTTAAAATCCTAAGAGTCAGTGAGTTGTGGGAATGACAATTTTCCTCAGAATTACTTTATTCTGATCATACTGATAATTTCTGCAACAAACCTAAGGGCAACAGATAGGAAAAGATGTCCTTGTTCAGGACAGGTAAATGTGTGTGGATAACTTTGTGTATACAAGACAAGACAAACTGTTTACACACAGAAGAGCATTAAAAGGATAAAATAGGGATCTATGTTAAAAATTCCTCTGGTAAAGAATGGGAAGGGACAGTTCCAGGAGCCTCTGTGGGCCCTGAAGTCTACAGATTGCTGTCACACGGTGCCTAAATTAATACCCCTGGAAGTTATGTTGTTATGAGATTTTCATTTTCCAGGTACAGGGTGCTCTTAACAGTAACAGTCTCCATCTTTCTAGATGCAATACCAGCAGTGTTTCGTATTAAAAAGTCAATGAATAAACACTGCAATTATAATTGATTTTAATGAACATCCTTCATCTATGGCAATAGTGGCCTTGTTAAAATATTTAAATTTATTTCTGTTCTGAATGTATCTATTTTCCAAGTGACCTTTTTAATATATTTACCTTCTAGACTGAAGATCTATCTATCGTCAAGGTTCTGTTTCTCTCTTATATGCACTTATGCATGTGATCGAGTCTCTCCCTTGTGGTCTGTATGATAGGCTAACTGGATTGATCTCATCTATTTTTTTCACTATTTTGCGTATTTTCCAGTCCATCAGTCATTCAGTGGTTCTTTTCTGAATCCTTTCCAAGTGTGTTAGCATCATTCTTAACACATGCAGACCAGAGCTGTGGCCAGAGTTACAGCAGGGGTTATAACTTTGACTAACAGGGTTTGGTTTTTGTATCCTGCAGAATATTTCCCTGTTTATAAACTTAGGATCATATTAACCCTTTTGGCTACAAAATTTTGCTGGGAAGTTACTTTCATTTTGTTACTCTTTGTCATCCTAAGACCATTTCTGAATCACAGCTTTCAAGATAGAATCTGCCATTGCCTTACCATGGCCTATATTCTTGCCATTGATTTGTGGTTTTAGATTTGAAACACATATGGTTTGCTTACAGGCTCTAGGGATGACCTGTCATCCTCCTTTATTTACTGCTCCCTAGGCATTTAGTTATCAACAAAATCGCTGCCTTTTGTACATGTGGTTTTATTGTGTATTTATCTATTCCTAAACCATTGATAAAAAGATTAAGACATATAGAGCACAAAAGAACTAAAACATCTCAGTGGGTTTCTACCTGAAATACAGCTGGCTGACAATGGTTTTAATTTAAGATTGTGTTCTGAATCTTATTATTTAACAAGTTTTTAATCGATTTAATATGTGAACGTTAAATTGTTCAAGCTTTAGCACTCAAGAAGTCAAGTGTATTACAGAAACCTATTGCAACAACATAATTATTTTCATCACATAAAGTTGTAAACATAGCAAAAATTGCCAATATACTTTCATTTTCTACAAATGTAGAATAACATTAATAGTGCTGCATTCTTTTAATTCTTACTGGTTGAATTTTATATTAGCCATTCTATGATTTTGTCTGGGATGCAGATCTATAGCTTTCCATAACAAAAAATTACATTTTCATATATATTTTCAAAGCATGGCTTTATTCTGGAACACCTCCAGATCTCCAGAATATATTGGAAAGCTGGCATTTTTCATCCAGAGAATTTTTTGGCTGTATGCTTTAATTTCTTAGATGAGTATTGTCTGGATTTGCTTATCTTAAAATCCTCAGCTTTAGTAACTTGCTAAATATTATGTTGTGGTTGGAGTCAACAGTGTGTTTCACTCCACATTCTGTGACTACATAATTAACTCTCCTTTACAATATAGAAATATTTACTGAAAAATGTCTGTCCTTCTTTATTGTTAGTAATTATTCTATTTTATCCACCTAATAATTTAACAATACAGTTGGTGATGTAGCACAGTCTGGAAGGAACTTGTGTTTTAAACTTTGGGTGAAGTATATCTGTTTCATGACAGCCAACATTGTAGCTCTTGCGGTAGCACTAGCTAGAACAGAAGAAAAGATTGTATTTCTGACAGCATCAGTTTTAAATTTCAAGCAATGTGATTTTTTTTCTTCAGTAAAGAATATGCTGATTCCCCCATAGTCTAACCATGATTTCCAGAATAACAGCGAACTGGCACTACTCTCTTATTAACTGGCTTGCAAAGACAGTAATGGAATTTTTATTAATAAGCAAATTTTGTTAGTTATTAAGTTGTTATTACTATTATTATTTAGAAAAATGAGGAAGTGTTTTCCGTTTAGAGGCAGAAATGGAAGCTGGAGTCTGCATTTTCTTACTGATCTTCTGCCAGTTATTTGATGTTTATGTCAAAATCTTTTTTTATGCAGGAAAAAACAGAATTGTTCTAATGTTTAATTGCCAGAAAATACTTCAAAATTCAGCATGGATATTGTTAAAGAAATCAATGCTTTCTCACATGCTAATAAGCATGAGAAAGCAGAAAACAGGATGAAATAAGAAGCAGGAATCCATGAACCCTCTTCTTGTAAATTAGCTGAATCTCAGAGTGTAATAGGCTACTGTATAGACTGCTGTAGACTCTATAGCCATTTATGTTATTAATCTAATGTTTGAAATGACAACTGAATGAATTTCAGAAAGACTTTTATCTCAATGAATGCTGTTAAAAAACATTGCTTGCCTTTTTATTTTTCCTTCATCTGCTGCTAGGTATTAAGTGTCCGTTCAACTTGATTTTTTCCTACTGCGATTTACTTGTGGAGCAGGGACTGATGTAACATGGCCCTGCTTTATTTCTCTCTGTTTCCAGTTAAAAAAATATTTTCATAAAGGTATAAAATCACAGTATATTTCTCAAATGATTTCATGAGTAGCTGGATGCTCATCTGACTTCTTTTAAATTAAATGATGAGAACCTGTGCAAGAGATGGTAGATGCCTAAAACCATGCGCTGAATTTAGGGCACTAATCATGTAGCATACAACGGTACTGAACAAAATATTTAAAATGGTGGGTAACTATTTGAAGAGCAATTTCTGTATGTATCTTCCATTTCATTTGATTTATGGTTTCCTTTGTCTCGTACATTGCTATGGCACATTGTACTCACAGGTTACAAGGATTTGTTACACAACGAAACAGAGGTCACAAATTTTGTTGGAGAGAAACCTGTAATTTCCATTATGCACAGTTTATATTTTTTTAAAAATTAATTTTATTTTAACACTAGGTTAAAAGGGTTAAAATATTGCCCTTTGGCAATGTTCAATGCTTGCTCAAAACTTGAATAACGCTGGTAAGTGGCAACCTACTCAGTTGAAACTTTTCATTTCCCTTCCTCTGTTAGACTAGAGCAATTCTTTTGTAATCACAAAGTGAATTTGAAGAAGTTAGTAACAGTTTAATTCTTGAAGACAAGAAAATGTATTTCTGCTCAGAAGAGACCTTAGCTAAACATAAGTCTGTTGAACCTCAGTTTAGTTTAAACCTCAGCCAGCACTTGGTAAAAGCCATTGTGGGAACATTCCCAGGCCTTGTTTGATTGCTCACATTTAAAAGATATGGCTGAGAATTTGGAAAACATTCTGCCCTTCCTGTGTCTTCTACCTTCTATCAAATATGATTAATCTCTCTAATGTCTATTTAGGAGGCTCAGACATGTATGTTTCACATTTTTGCAGTCCTTCAGGGAGGTAGATTTCCGTCATTTGTATGCTTGTTGGAAGGAATTAGGAAAACAGTATGAGCTTTGCTGGACTCAATTAATTTGCTTCATATTTTGTTTGTGGTGTTCACTTCAATGGACTTGAGTTGTCATTTGGAAATATTTCTGATACATCTTTTTGAGAAGGCAACTAGAGGCCTAGATATTATAGGAAAAAAATCCTAACATGTTAATAATTAGTCTCTCATTTGCATATATAACAATTATTGCCATCACAAGTGAAACATATATTTGAACAGTTTAGAGTACCAATGAAGTGTGTGGTTTTTTTCTATTTTAATAACATTTAATAACATTGTATGACTGAAAGAATTGTTTTCCATTTTCTTCAAAGCTAAACAAAGATATTTTTTCAGAATAAATGTTGTTATTCCTGAAATCCTCTGTCTCTCTGTCTCTCACCTCTTTAGAACATTTGCTTGGAGCCTTCTTTAACATCATGCTCCATTTTCCACAGGAAAAAAAAACAACAAAAAACCCCCACAAAACAGAAAGGAAACTTAGCAATGTAAGAACATAGTGCAAAACAGTTCATGAGACAAATAAAGATCCACTCTGGTTCTTTAAATCCACACTCTGGATCTGGACAATTAAAGATCCACTGATTTAATTTTAGTCTTTGCATAAGCTTAAGAAGATATCTTAATATTTGAGCACTGAATGCTTAAACTTTTAAGCATTGAACAGATGAACATCTAAAAGTTTTTATAGGAAAAATATACAAAGTTTTACTGAGGTTGATGTCCGATATGTGCTTATGTAGTTTATATAGTAATTTTCATCCCAAGAAAACTCTGGACATATTGTAGGTGAGAAGCAGAAATTCATGGAGTTTCACTTCTGCATTTTATTGCATTTTTGAAGTTTGAAAAACAATTTGCAGAACTGAAGATAAAGAAAAAACCTTGTGGTACAGATGTTAACTAGGCATAGCAAATAGTTGAAGATGAATGATGCAGTATCAAAGAGCAGAGGAATTTCTGAGATGAAAGACAGGAACCAGGGGAAGCAAATGCAGTTTCTGGTGAATGAGTCGTACCACTGTGTCTTCATTATCTATTTATGATGGGGAGAATTAGGCACACAGAAAGGACTTTCTGGATGAGATCTTATTGACCTAAACTTAGGTACCTACAGTAGGAAGACAGGATCTCTCACAGATTTTCAATGTTCCTGCACTATCTGTTGGCTACTTGAGTAACAAAAGCATTTGCTTTAGAACTATTTCTCAGATACATCAAATTTAGAAGAAAGATACGTGTCTGAACTTGTTCTGAACCCTATATAAAGATTTCTGTGACTTCTGTGGGCACTGTATCAATGGTACAGAACAACACAAGTTATGTTAAATGCTAGAGAAGGATGATACATTGGTCGAGAGAAATGCGATACATGGAGAGGCCTGACTCTGTGTCTGGAAACTTGCAACTCCTTAATATTTCCCTTTTATCATCCCTCTCTTACACATGCATATGTTATGTATAATTTTGGCTTGTTTGTTGATACCTTTTTCTTCCTAAGGAATGGTATACCATGCCTCAGACTAATGGAAAAAGAATAATTAGCAGTAAAAACTCTTCATTACTAGGAGGTACTTATTTTTACTTTATACTTTGCCTGAACAAGATCATTCTCTAAAGAACTACAAAAAATAATGACTATACTATGCCACTGCCTGCCAAATTCAAGCATATACTGGGCCAAAGGTAAAGAGAAGAAACTTTTTCCATGCTTGTCCAGCTTAATCTGTGATTTCAAAAAATCCAGTGACATCCTTCTCCAGATTAGACAGATGTGCCTCGTTTTCATCTGAATGATCACTTCCCCGGTAGCTTTTCACGAGAAATTCTGTCAGCCAGGGACACGGGGGAAGCAATTTTCTTGCATGAACTCAGGTCAGTTTGGGGTGGGAAGTCCCTTGGAGGATGGCACTCGGAAAGTTGTACAGGCACCCAGATTGGGAGGCAAGCTAAAAGATTTTAGAGGCAGCCACAGAATTCTCCAAGGACACCTCTTCTCTCCTAGCTTTTCCTCACCTCATCTCTCCTACATACACATCTATAAATACTGAATTAAGATAAAATTCCTTTTAAGACTTGGTATCAGTCTTTGAATGTAAGGTCTCATGCTCTTATCATAAGGTCTTGTGGTCTTACCAAATACCTCAAATAATTTGACAACTGCCTCATCACCCTTGCCCCATTATATGAAAAACTATCCTACTCATTTCTCTTCAATCTAGCCTCTTTTAGCATGCAGCTCTCTAATATGTGAGCATCTTCCAGGAAAGAAGTGTTTCTATAACTAGAAGATATGACTTCAACTGAGGCAACATCAGCGACAAGTGAGGGGTTTCAGACCACCAAAAATTCATTTTCTTGTAACACATTAATATTTAAAGCATGCATTGTAGACCATTACTGCAAAACTTTTTGAGATAACTACAATAACTGGAAGGCGGATTATTTCATCCCACCTTTATTTGCAACATGTTCTTAGTGTGGTATTTTGCCTTTGTAGCTATTTCTTGCCTCTTTCATTGCACTTACAGAAGAACTTACAGGGTCTCCCTGAATTCCTGTATTTCATTTTTTTGTCATTTAAAACCACACCCAAAAAAGGCATGCCTGTTTCACTGACTGTTTCTTCAAAAACACTTCCTTTCTCTGGATCCCTGTTGCAGTTGGGTGAGATGGGTCATTCTTGATTCCTTCACATCTGCTACACATGCAGGCACAACCCCCCCAGTGCATATGTTTTACTCTGGCCTGTAACTCTGACCACAACTACAACTTCATCTTTCAATTTTCCTTAGGATGTATCCTGAGGAATCATGAGACAAATTCCTGATTTTCCACTAGAAAAAAGAGAATATAAGAATTAACCTAGATCAATAGTCCATCTAACCTAGTAGCCTGTCTTTGATAGTTGCAGTAGGAGACCCAGTTTAGGAAAAGCATATGAAACCCGTTATCTTCATTCCCCACCAGTCACTGGAACAGTGACATTAGAAGGGAAATCCCTGCCTGTCCTCTTTAATAACTGTTTATGGACCTGATGTTCATTAATGTCTCTATTTGTTTTTCACCCTACTGACACAGCCTGCCCCACATTCTTCTGTAGAAACAGATTCCAGAAGCACACTAAGTACTGTGTAAAGAATGGCTACTTTTATCTGTTTTAAGCCAGTTTCACAAAGTGCCCCTTGAGTGTATGCAGTGCTGTGTGTGGGGCGATTAACGTTCTTGCACTCATTTGATACACAACCTTCAGGATGTAAAGCTTGAACACGTCTCCCTCAGCTTTCTTCTTCTTCTTAAACTGAAGAGTCCCGTTCTTCTCTTTAGTGTCTCCTCACAGAACCATGGTTCTGTCCCCTTTGCCATTTTAGTATCTCTGCTCCGTACCTTCTTTAGTATGTCACTGCTGCTCTGCGGAGATGAACATGGTAACCAAGGTTTTATGCCGTTGCAAATGGTACCTGACCATGCTCAGATGTATTGCCTTTTTTTAGCTGCTGCTTCACAGGGAGCCATCGCACTTCCAAAATAGCTGTATTTTACTTAAGAATATTCCTTTCACACCTTGAGCAAGGTTATGGTGTGAAAGCAGAGGTTGCCAGCTTTCACTCTTATAGCAATAGGGAACAAAAAGGGGACTTATGAATTTGATGGCAACTCATCACATGTGATTAAGAATTAAAACTTTTCTATGTTTTATATGCTTTATTGGACAGAAAAGAAAAAAAAATAATCCTTACTATAATTTTAAAGTACAACAAAAAAAATTGCTACTCTGTTTTTCCAAGAGTTTTGATGTACTATAACTTCGCCTTCTTACAAGTTTTAAAAGACCATTTACATAACTCACATCATAACCTTTTTTTTTTTAAGATAATTTTGTCTTGTAGCTTAGATACTCTGTAATCCAAACCCACTGCTGTGCTCTCAAATTTCTTTCAACCGCTGTAACTCCCAGAACATGCTGCCAGGGGCTAAAGCCAGATATTATACATTACTGAAGGTGATCTTTGTCTCACTGAGAAGGCTTTATTTTATTTTATTTGACACAATAATATTTATTAACTTCAAAGTTCCTCATGGCATATATAATGCTTGAAAAATTATACCTACTGCATGAGGGAAAGGGCTTTGTTTTGAAAGAGGTTGAACCAAATCCTAGCCTCATCTTTAGAAATCCAGACTCTGTGCTTTCATATCTCTAGCAAAGCTCTCTACTGTCTGAATATCAATCAGGACACACAGGAAAAATGGGTGTTGAGTCATGCAGAGGGATAAAACTGATTGCAGCAGATACTTACAGGCTATGTTACTGCTAGTTGCTTTACTCACACTGGAATTGGTTCTTGTATGGATGAATGATTTAGTGGTCTTTAGAAACATTTCTAGACTTCTGCAACCAGCATTTCCCTTTACTTACAGCCTGAATTTCAGTTCAGTTTTGAGGTCAAACAAAGGGAATGGCTCCGTGGATGTCAATTATGAGAAAGTGGATATTGTTCATCACAGAATCACAGAATCATTAAGGTTGGAAAAGACCTTTAAGATCATCAAGTCCAACCATCAACCCAACACCACCATGTCCACTAAACCATGTCCCGAAGTGCCACGTGGGCAAGTAATCCTTTGTGGGCAGGTGCCTAACAATAGACATGGTATGAAAGGACACCTTCCACCTCTGCTGCTGAAGCATCAGGAAAAACTCATTATATTAGAAGCAAGTGAACCCAAGTAGGATCATGACTCTAGGTGGAAGAAACTAGGATAATTCTTTAAGTGGAAGAGAAAGTGTACTTATCGGTTTGGTTTTGTTCCTGTTCTTTTTCTTCTCCAAGAGTTCCTGCAGTAATCATTCCTGGGGAAAGAGGAGTAGTGGTGGTCATTTTACTGTGGATGATTACTGAATTAAAAAAAAAAAAATTAACCATGAAAAATTTGAAAGTCCTAAATCTGGCCACTGAGTGGCAACCGGAGCATGCTCTTGAAAAGCCCAGGATTACTTCTCTTGGGCTGAGAAGTACACAGACATCCAGGTTTCCTGTGCCCTTCTCAAGTGGTCATTGCGACTGACTAGTTGCTCCTGAATTACGTGTAGTTTGTAAGAAGTCCATGTGTGTCTGTACAAGTAGGAGAACTGTGCTGGGAGGAAGACGCTGGTTAGTCCAAAACTGCTGCCAAAGAATGAAACAGGCCAGCAAGGCATAAGGAGGCTGGAGTGTCCAGCACATCTAGAGACCCTCCTGCTTATGCAGTCCAGCACTATCAAGCGATGGATAACTAAGGCCTTGTGGAGATGCTCCATTCACTACCTTGAATCACTTGTAAAGCTATCTCCATCTTCTCATGTTCATGGTATGGATCTTGAGGCTGATATTCACCTCATAAGGTCAAGCATATTTGTGCTAACTTAGTTTTCAAAAAGTGCATGGCACCGCCTCTACTGCGGCTGGCAACTAGCTCTGGAGGAACCCGCACCCTGACCAAGGAAATCACATATACTCAGAACAGACCTAACAAGGGCTTAGGTGGGCTTTTGATGTCTCCTTGCACATTTCAAAATCGCAGTGGTGCTCAGGTGCCTAAATTCTGCCCTCTTCTTCAGGTCTGGGTGCTCATTATGCCAAGGAAGCTATGTATGCATAGGTACCTATGGAACACTGTAGCCTGAAATAGAGGCGATTGATCAATTTTAGGCTTCTCTAGAGATTAAGTGATCCGTGAAAACAGGTATATTCCACCAAACTGGTTAACTGATCAAGTAGTCAACTGGTGACAGTCTGATTATCAAGCTGTGGTTATTACTGCTGGATAATATTGATTTTTAATAAACAGTAAGAGAAGATTATTATTTATTGTGCTTATGATATTATACTAAGACAATTATTTTAATTATTTTTATTTTTTTAAGAGTTTATTTTCTTCATAAGTTGTTCCTAGTCATTACTTTACTGGAATGAAGAAAAATGGATGATTGAAAGACTGAAGTTATTGCTTTCAAATTTTAGGGTCCTGGATTAAATACTTGATTGGCCAGAGACTTCCTACATGACCTTCACTTCACTGGTCTATCTGGATTTCCATCCTCTATGTGTAAAATACAAAAGATTGCTTTCCCTTACTTTGTAGAGTTACTATAAAATGTGATAAATACAATAAACTACTTTCAGTAAGAAAAATACAGAAAAGTTTGGGCTGGAAAGGGCAGGTGTTTTAGCTCTCCTAGAAGCTGTGTAAATGCAATTTTGTAAAATGTTTCTTCACCCTCCATGTTTTTCCAGCAACATCAATATTTCTAAAGTAGAATGGACTCTTAGAAGCTACCGTATTCTCTGCCAGATTCATCAAGCATTTTGTTTGTCCAAAATTTGCTGGAGCATATCCCATGGCACATTCTGTTTTAAAGTAAACCATTACCATCTCAAAGCACAATGTACAACAGCTTCATTATGTTCCATATTTTTGCAAGCACACACAGAAAAAAAAAAGAAAAAAAATCACAGACCTTTATATTTTTTCCATTACATTCTTTGTAAAACATTTTCTATATGTCTTTTCATGTCTTATAATTAGTATTTATTGAAGTGACTGGGCTAAAAAGGCTTTTAATAAGACTTTAGCTAATTAAATTCCCATATGATTTCCAGCTAAGAAACCATTTTCCTTAGAGAGTAAAAGAAAACAAAAACTTTTGATTCAAATCCATATTGATTTTTTCTTCTTTTTACAAATATGTACTACCATGTCTGGAAGCTTCTCATATGTCGCTATTCAAACACGATGTACAAACATTTCTGATTGGAATTGGTCTCATTAAAACCCCATGACTTTCCTCGGGGAAAATTACGTCAAAACTTTCCTTTCGTGTAAGGCGAATACTCCAAGAAATCTAGGAAAGAATTTCAGGAATAAGTTAGCACCCTTACATGGGTGAAGAGGAGAAGTGGAATTGCTTAAAACAAAATAATTTTCTTTTTTATAATTATTTTCAGCAGCTGGTGTTTAAAATACAGGGCATTCTGACCTGAAGGATGGGATTTCAAAATCACAGGCTGTAGCGTGGTGTTTCTTAGCAGTCACAGCTCTATCACAGGTGAGGGATACATTCTTTCCTCTGACCTGTACCCAGAACTGAGTTGGGGAAAAAACTCTTAAGTTCTCAAAAAAGTCTTTCTAGAGGCTGAGTCTGAGCTACTGAGGACAGAGTGGTATACAAACCGCCTGCCCACACGAGCTCAAATGAGTTGCAGCACTGGTATTAATTGTTTTGTTGAGAGTTTCAACACTGATTTCATGAGGAGCAGGATTAAGTGGTACAGTCCACACACTACTACTTTTATAGGATCGAGCACACATTTTTTCCTTTTTTTTAATCTAATCTCATTAAGGACATCTAATTCTCAAGGAAACTCACTGTGGGGATCAGTAATAATCAGTTTTCGTAAGGGAGGAAGACTAACATTTAAAGTCCACATATTTTCAGATTTCCTTCCTTTGCTATTCACATATTTCACTGGTTTGCAGTAGCTACAAGAGTGTGTAGAAGCCCATAATGCCAGTCACTGTCCCATAGAAGTAAGAAACTGTACTCTAAAATTTTTACAGTCCCGATCCTGCAAATACTAGGGAATTTATTTAATTGTGTGTGAATATGTGTGTAAACATATTTATATCCAGGGCCTACAGGATAAGATGAAATTGTGGAAATAACAGAAAAATAGAGGTGATGGTGGTGGCAAACAGAGAATGAAATTCATAGGAGAAGGTAGTGTACCAGGTAGTTTTAAATATAGTTTACAAATGTTATATCAAGTGCTGCTGAGATGTGGGTTTGGAGAGCCTAAAAAGTCTGTGAGTTTTAATTGGAGAACTTCATATTTATGTGCCAAAAGTAAAACATTTATCAGAAAAATCTCATTTTTGTATGATATATATATAAATGCACAAAAGATATGAATATATACTTTCTATACAAAACAACCTGCCTCATGAAACCAGGATGCACAAAGCAACATATAGTAAACTACATTTCTCTGTGTAACTAATGAAGAGTGGCAGCGTCGCTGATACTTTTTAACAATGTAATTAGCATGAACCCAAATGCCAGTTGGTGCTCAGCACTCTGCAAGATGTGCGCCATTGACACCTCTCAGGACTTGTCCAGAGAACAAAACTAAATTTATATTTTAAGTGTTTTACAGTGAATAATAGGTACCTGCCATATGGAAGTACTACCTTTAGGAATGAGCTGTCATTTATAAAAAGTACTAGATGATGCTCTAAACATTTAGTAGGCAGCTGGAGAATATTTTGTAGAACTATTGCATTGTGTAAGAACCCATTTTAAAATCAAAGTTAAACTTAGACCTGTTCAGCAGAAGAGTTAATTTAATGCAATCCGTGATTGTACTGAATCACAAATATTTATGTGCAGTTATTGCCCTTCTTTTTATTTAATCCCAGAGAAATGTTTTTGTGGCAGAATGAAGCAAGCTAAAATTTAGCTGAACTCCATGCAGTAAAAGACACTTTCCGGACTCATTCCTTGGCAGCACTGTGAGTATCTTTTCGGTACCACTTGATCTCACCTCCTGGTGCCTTTGAATATGGAGGTGGAGGAGAAATTCAATAGCGTGCTATTTTGTCTTACTAGTAGGGCACATTACATTTTTGCCTCTCTTGGATTCAAATACAGTTTGGAGAGCAAACCCGGTTCTCAGATTACTCCTACAACCAGAAAGTGGCAAACCAAACAACAGTGAAGGTGGGAGGAGGATTGCATGGATCTACTTCCCAGATACTCAGGGTGATACTACGTTCTCATTGAGGAAAGTAGCATTTCCCCAGTGCCAGGAAGATCAGGCACAGATTTTAACTTCAGAAGGTATTTCTTGGAGCTACAATACCTTTCAGGACTACTTCCAGGTTGGGGTAACTCCTACAGCCTCTATTCCTACACCCAGTCTAGCTCTTAGTCAGACAAGATAAACTGTTCCATATACACCTACAGCACCTTCAGTTCAGCTTATCCTTTTCTTAAATGCCAGATCACTCCTGTAAATATACTAACACAGCAAACACAACAAATACTCCTACTGTTCATGCAGCTTGACTATTCTAAGTAGTGCATTTAACAGCTTAGCTTGTCAGAACGAGCACTATCTGTTCAATCTGACTACCGTTACCTGCGCCTTTACTCCTCCCTGCCATTTGTTCCTGCCTGTATGTTGTTTCAATCGCAGCTGCAAAGTCCTTGGGGCAGGACAAATTCTGAATATGACAGTGCTTTGATGCTCAGTGCTATTGCGGGTTAGGCAGGAATAGCAGAATCTGTGGTTTTTGGTTAATTACAGTAATTCTGTAAAATCAAATGAAAGTTACAGACAGAGGGTGGAAATGCTCTCCATTCTGATTATCTGTTTTTTAAATCTCTAGAGAAAACAGCACGATTAACTGAAAATTGCTTACAAAAATTTGCCTGGGTACCACAGCATCTTTATCCCACGTGGCTTGCCAGGGAAATGAAAAATCTGTCTCTTCAAAGTGAGAAGTACACCAGAGTGGCTGGTCCAGAGTGATCCTGAAACAGGAGCTGCAGCATATGACAGGTCTCTAATGACACTGAATGACGTGTTACATTACACCCTCACTGTCAAATGACAGAGACATTTTTGATACTGCTCAATATGCACACTGTGATTGTGGCATTGGTTGCAAGTGATATTAAAGAACTGGAAACATATGAAATTATTAGATTTTACACTCTGGAAAATGTTTTCTTTTCAGAGTAGAAATTCTGTAGATGTGTGCGGGTTCCGAACTGCCGTAAAGGAAAGGAATATTACGTTTCTCTCATATGAAAACCTTGAGTAACCTTCCAAAGTGGTTGGATCATAATTTCATGGGAAATAACACACAGAAATGCAAGCTGAGGCAGCATTTGACCTCTTTGCAGGCCATGAGATTGAGAGCTCCTTGCATCTAAAGGCAAGACCTAGTGTCATTCATGACTCATGGTTGCATGTTCTTGCTTATAGAGGCAGGAGCGTAACAGTAGTGGTTCAACACTTTAAGAAAATGTACAAGCTCCCAGTCAGTTATACAATAGCAAACTGAAATGTCTTTGTGCTGAATACATAGATCTGGAGGATTTCTGGAATTCACATGGAGGAAGAACTTTGTGTGGAATTCACTTGGCAGCAGCCCATAGCTTTGTGTTGTTGGCCACCACAACAGACTGTAAGAACATGTGCGTGTGGGATTATTGTCTTCCTTCCGTGAATACTGTTCTAACAGCCCTGGATCCAGGCACAGGTAGCTTCGTGCCTGTTTGTTTTTATGTAAGACTGTGTTATTTTGTGGATATATGTTCTCATATGCTTTGCTCTTGCTGGGAAAAGGAAGAGGATACTATTATAAGTAGGATCTCAGTTATACCCTGTACAACTGAACCCTGAGAAAGGCCCTTTGATATCTCAGGGAAAAATTCTGGTTTTACTTTTAGTAAATTAGGTTATGACTGCTGTACCATCTTTATTATGCCTACATTAATGCAAGCAGTCTAACACATTTCACCTTCCATTTTTATGCTGCTACCTAATCTATCCAGCACCAGTGAGAATGGCTTAAGTGCTCAAAGCCTACTCTTTGCAGTTCACTCACTGGTTTGCAGATCACCAGATCTCCTCTAGACTGGCATACGTGCTACCTCAGAGCACTGGAGGGTATAGCTGCATGCTTCTAGTAGGGTCATAGCCGTTGCTGAAAGGTTAAGCTTGTGCTAGACACCTACATTTGGTCAACTGAACCCTTCCTTAGGTTCCTTTTGCTGTGTCTGGTGTTAGAGATCCCTCAGACTGAGACAGATAGACAGTCCCTGACAGACAGGGCACAGCGTCTGTATTAGAGAAAGGTTGGAACCTGGAGGCCCCAAGGGTAGTGGGTACCTCTCTGGTGTCACTGGATACCTGTGTGTGGAAAACCGAATAAAGTCCTAGATCTCTGTTGAGGCATATCTCCTCTGACACACACGTATACACTAAAGTGTATTTTTATATACCTGATATTTCTTTTAAAATGTTTACTTTTCTCCACTTTTTTTTTTTTAATTAGTTTGGATTGGGGTTGTAGAGTATGATTTTCTTTAAAATAGTACAAGATGTGATTTATTGCCAGATGCTCTTTCCTTTATTTCTTGGTTGCACAAGTGTGTCCACATAAATACTTGATTCATTTATTCTGCTCTGTCTCCCACTGAGGTCTTTTTATACTATGAAGAAAAAAAAAATCCCATAAATGCCAGAAATTACAAACAAAAAACTATTTCCAGTTGTAAATTTTAAAACAATAAAGTTTGCTATTTATTTGGGAAATGGAACGAGGAATATAACAGGTGTGAAGTAAGACATATCAACAAACTGTAGATCCATATTACTGGCTCAGAACACTGGTTCCCATTGCCCCAGGTTACCTGGTTTTCCCTGTCTTAAACCACATTCCTTAGGAAAAATGCTTACTAATCAAAACAGCTGCAGGTTTCTGCATCCAGGACATTTAAGAATATAATATGGAAGATGCTCAGATACCCAGAATATTAATCTCATGCTGTCGCTGTAAATTATGCTGAGTCTGACTTAGTGAAATGTATGTGAAAAGCATTAATTTAATGAAAGCATGTGGTCATGTGGAAATATTATGTATTTTTCTTTCCAGTATCTCTTCCCCCTCAAAAAATGTAAAATCCTCTTTGCCCCAAAGCATCCTTATTTACTTTCTGGTATGAATTTCAATTTGCAATATCAACACTAAAGGAAAATAGTTCACATGTGCCTTACGATAGCACCAAAAATGTTATCATTGTTTCTGGATATGAACATATAGTATGGAATTGGTTACTTCATCGAAGACTTTTCACAACAGGTTTAAAATAATGATAACAGGTGGATTCAAACAGATGGGAAGAGCACGAGTTATTAGTATTGGAACAGTACACTAGAGAAAATGTGTTGTTGTTTAAGCACTGACTAATTAACAACTCATTTAAATAGTATTGGTGCATATGTTTCAAACTTAATAATATCCTGCAAAAGCACCGTTACCTATGGATTAGGTTTACAGGTAGAGGAAAGATCTTGCCCAATGTAGACTTTGGAGCAGACCATAGAGGAAATATCTTGCCCAATGTAGACTTTGGAGCAGACCACTGGAAAACAGTTTGGAGATATATTTCCTTTGAGGAAGTAGGAATAAAAACCTCTTTAAGAGAATGAAATGCTACTTAGTGCATATAGACTCCTGTTCTACATGAGACCTGTAATGACAATTCTTCCTTGTATACCTGACAATTCCCATCAGTGTGCACCCAGATTAGATGCTATTAATTTTTAATTCCAGCCCAGTAGTACTTCAAAATACTTAGATTCATCTCACCTACTTAGGTATCTAAAGATCTTAAATTAGGAGCCTGGTCACTGAAGACAACACACATCTCCATAGCTCTCCCTTTTTCTTATATTTATGGAAATTCTTATGAAGCTTTTAAGGTGATATTCTACTCAGAAGAAAATTTAAACAAAACCGTGTGCTAAAATTCATAAATGAAACACTGGTCATGAGGGTTAAAGCAAGCAGAAAGGGAGCAAGTTACAAGGGAATTTTCCAAGGTGCAATGACTAGCTCTTCCCTGTTACATAAATCAGCTACAGAGCGTCACTGCCTAAATATCACCCATGAGTGAAATCAATTGATATCCCCTCAAAATAGGCTTATGTCACTTAAGGCTAGGATTAATGTTACAGTTAACTCAATAGAAAAGATGACTTTTTAATAATGACTTTTACAAGCTGCTGTTCTTTACTCAGGGAAAATAAGAGGGGCTTGACACGGATGCATGCTACAAGATCACACGGTTCTACCTTTTAGCAGTCTCATATAGGAATATAAATACAGTGACACATTTCTTCCTTGCGTATTCCTGATGGCTCCCACCAGGCAAACCTAAAAGAGGTGCTATTTGTTCTTCATTCCCGTTGCATTTAATGTAATACTTAAGTGCACTTAGATGTTAGTTCACAGAATAACAAAATCATTAAGGTTGGAAAAGACCTTTAAGATCAAGTCCAACCATTAACCCAACACCACCATGCCCACTAAGCCATATCCTGAAGTACCACGTCCACTTGTTTTTTGAACACTTCCAATGATGGTGACTCCACCACCTCCCTGGGCAGCCTGTTCCAATGCTTGACCACTGTCTCCGTGAAGAAATTTTTCCTAATGTCTAATCTAAACCTCCCTGGCGCAACTTGAGGCCATTTCCTCTCGTTCTGTCGCTGGTTACTTGGGAGAAGAGACCAAAACCCTCGTCGCCACAACCCCCTTTCAGGCAGTTATAGAGAGCGATAAGGTCTCCCCTCAACTACTAAAGTTCATCTACTTTAGTATCTTAAATTGGGTGTGACCATCCTGGATAATATTGGA
Source organism: Phaethon aethereus (assembly GCF_964289735.1). Lineage (NCBI taxonomy): Eukaryota > Metazoa > Chordata > Aves > Phaethontiformes > Phaethontidae > Phaethon > Phaethon aethereus. Next base: position 217,104,242 of record NC_138575.1, read on the forward strand.
TTCATCCCTGGTCGTATTTAAGTCCTTCATAAAACTTTAGAGAAGCTTTAAGGGGAAAACAGGATCTGAAGTGTCCCACAGCAATCTCAAACTTTATCTTGGAAGCTTCACACCTTAACACAATGAAGGAATACTAGTTTAGGTAGAAAATCTTACAAGAACTGGGACATAAAACACAGAAAACTGTCATTTTAGGAGTATTGGATTGTCTCTAGGAAATTTTGTATTCATATATTTATACATATGTGTGTTCTCTTCTTACTAATTGCTGTTGAAAAATAGGAGCTCTGGCTCTGTTGTAGGAAATAGTTCTTGTCAGCAGGCTGAAGGGCAGAGAGTTTACTGAGGGGCAGAACATGAGTTACTGTTACCCCAAAGTACCATGATGCAGCTATGTGGCAAAGCTACCTCTATTGACGGCAGCATTACCTCATTATAATGGTAGTATTTGTACAAGAAATTGATAACAAATGTTCACGAATGATCAGATAATGCTACCAGCCGAATACGATGTAAAGCAGCATCATTCCTACGAAACATAGTCATTCCAGTAATTCTAGCAGAACCCTCATTTATTTGATTTCTCAAGAACCAGATTAATTGTTGCTGGAGAAAATCTTGATTGTATTGCTTATAGTTAAGTTGGTCTACCACATCTCAATTTAAATGTATGTTTTTAGTGGTTAAATGCAGTCTTTTAGTTGCAGCTGAAATTATAATTGAGAGATTGATCCAGATTATTTCATAGGGTTTTCTCAAAAACTGCACAACTATTTCTCCAAATAAAATTATGAAGAAATACATATAGTTATTCAGCTATGAGTTGTCTGATAAGACAGGAAAATGTGGTCAGCAATCTGTAATAGTAATTTCTTAACATTTAGTCATATTACTCCATTTTAGTCATTTTGTCCTTTATATCTGCCCCTTATCTCTTCCTGACTTAATCTATAAAACAAATGAATTCTATTTACTCCTAGGCTTCTGAAGACCTGAAGATAAAGAGTTCTATGGAAAACTTACTCTCTAACATTATCTGAGTTAAAGGATAATGAAAGGAGCTGTGTCACAGGGCAGCCCAGAGCAATAGGTTTAGCTTACTCAAACACAGTGCTGAGGTGTGTGATAAAAGCTTCATTCCTCCTTTCATAGATGAGGAAAGATCATATTGTCAACGTATCTTACACACCAACACAAAGCAAAAAAATCAAATCAGCACAAAAATGTACAGCATATTTCCCCATCTGCTTCACTTGCAGTCCTGTCAAGTTATCTCCCAGCAGTAAAGGCAGTTGAAAGCCAAGGAAAGTTTTTTATCGTTCTTTTACTGATTGGCCTTAGGCTGCAAACCAGTATATACAGAACTGTGGCTTTGCTTCTGGCACTCCAGTAGATGTCGGATCAGTTAGGCTCTGTCTCTCTGGGCTAATTACTAATATGGTCCCCAAAAGAAAACAACAACAAAAAACCAACCAAAAGGCTCAACAAAAATCCTGATGAACTCATTGTATTTCATGGGAAAAGTCACACATATTCCCTTACAGCCCTAGAAGAAGGTGCATTGCAATTATCTCCATTCTTCTGTTGGCTGATTTTTTCAACAATGAACTCCGGGAGATGATTTGAGACAGGGTGGGTGCCCGACGCGTTTACAATACTGGCAAATTCCTCAAGTCTCAGCAAGGCATAAATAGATAAAGAGAAATTAAGAACAGGCGTCTCTATCTTTATCGTGTTCCCTCCACACACATGCACTATAGAAGCTATCTAATTCTTTAGACATAATACGGGATCAGTACTCACCACCCCTTGGTTAGGGTTTTGGCTCTTAAAGCTGGATATATTTAGGCTGCCATATTATGTTCATCACAAAGGTCCTCTTTCACAAATACCGTGGGGATAGTATTACCATAGGGACTTACACATGCCAAAGCTCTGAGACTCGGAGTCCTTACTGTATTTACCCTGAAACCTTAAACTAAGAGAGGACAACGTAAGCAAGGAGGTGTCTCAGTGGCTGAAAGGGAATTGTAAGTTCAAGGAAAGCCCTGGAAAGCCGCCTTTGAGGTATGGAGCAGAGAGTTCGTGAAATAGATCCAACTAAGGTGCAGATATTGAAAAAACTGCACACAGAAATTTTTATTGGTGGTTTCTGTCTGGTTCGTTGAGGAAGAGAGCTGTTCCCTGGGCTGGGCAGTCTCTTTGCAGAAGGTCGCTGTGCCGGGAAATTCAGGCTCGGAGAGGCATGGTTAGCTGAACAGATGAGAAACCGGAAAGCAGGCAGCAATTTAGTGAAAAGGAGCCCCTGATCAATTACGTGCTGGAGAATGCACCAAATGGAGTCTCAGTATCTTCGTACCACCGATTTCAAGGTGGGGGAAGTGGGTTTTGCAACTTGTACTGAAGTTAGAGAGAGTTTAGTTAGCTCTAGGGAATATAGAAACCAGCCAAGAAGCTGTTAAAAGAAGCAGAAGGGATGAGGAGGCGGTTATTATTTTTATGGACAAACTAAACCGGGCTGGTCCTGGCTCTTGATTCCTGGTGCTGATTCTTTTTGGCTACTGCAGCGGTCCCTTGGATGGCACCGGACTATGCCAAATATTCCTTTTCCAAATAATCCTCAGGGCAAGGATTTGGGATTTCGCACAGGCCAGGGAAGCTTTTCAAACGGGCACCTTTTCCTCTGTTCAAGTGGGAGGGTGAGCGGGTTGAATGCCGTGGCTGCTGCGTCCAGGAGGGGCTTTGCGGCAGAGCCTGGCCCCAGGCACACTGGATGAGCTGAGGCTCAGTTGATATTTCCTCTGCGCTTGGGAGCACGCAGAAGAGCCTGACAGCCGTTACCAGCTCGGACAGATTGCTGTCTCCAGGCTCTGGTCATTCTCCAAACTCATAGGTTTCACACAGCCATTAAGGACGGGATGGCTACTTGTGGTGTTTCTATATGCACTTGCTGAGAGAATTCCAGCAGGGAGGGTACAGGTAGTCCTGCATTTGTGGTTTCTATGGAGAATCCGCCTTTCACTTTGCGTACGTTACCTGAAATGTTTAAATACTTTCTCCACGTTGCAAGCACATACGATAACGTCTAAGGGCAGTTTTGGGATGTCGGTCCGAGAGGAAAATGTGTGTTTAACATGCTGTAACAGAGTTTCCCAAATTTATTTTCTTTACATTTCACCTGTTTCCCTGCTTTCTTCTTGACATTGCCGGTAAAGACTTTGTGAAGCTCTGAGAGCTGGCTCTGAAAAGAGCACAGAAGGAAATACCAGGGTACATCTTCGCTCATGCAGAGGATGGCCGCCTCTGTGCTTGCAGAATTGCTTTGTGCTGTTCAGATCCCTGAAGTCCAAATAAAAAGACAACATTAAAAAATCTACCAAGACTAGAAGAAACTCCACAGAAGTACTCAATTTTTATAGAAGAGATACCGAAGCATTTCTCTCTCAGCATTTTTATTATTATACAGTTTATATCCCCCTCTCCCTGAAAGCTTTCCTAGACTCCTGTGGAAAAAATGAGTCACTCTTTCACAGGCATTAATTTCCAGATACTTTTAAAATAATGTGCCTTTTTTTCAGTCTGGGAACTTTTTCAAATATATGTTTTTTCCTTGAAGGATTTTAAATACTTAATAATCTCAATATGTTTTTAAATACTAGGACTTATTTTTTTCTAATTTCTCCAACTTTCTCAAGGATTATCAAAATTTCCATTAATGATGCACTGAATTGGAAAAGCCATCACAGCTAGGAAGAGGCACTTCAATGGAAAAGAAAAAAACTTTAAGATTTTTCCCTCCTTAATAACTTCCTATAGACAGTCTCATCATTCTGTGATGTTGCTGTTTGACATCAAGGAAGAGTGAAACACTGTGAGTGCTAAATGAATTAATAATACAACAAAAATGTGGGACGTCCATGTTTAAATATCCTCAACCTACATCTTGCTTAGGGTAAAGGTGTCACAGTGCATCTCAGAGCAGCACTTGTGGATTCCTCCTCAATGGCTGTATTTTTACCAGTGCCAGGCACTCTGGTTTACCCATGTTTATGGTTGAATATGAAGATGTTTATCATGTGGTTGTGTCCTGCTCTTTAACTCCAAAAATGACTCTCTTTACTTCTTCCTGCTCCAGTTCAGTCTTAATTTCTGTTTCATGTTTTGCTAATTACTCTGGGGTGATTTGGACAGTGCACGGGACAGATCTGATAACCACAAACAGCATTTTGTGTCAGTGCAGCGTTGCAGCTGGGGTATTCAGGAAAGGGGTATTGAAAAGCAAACCACTGTTTGAGAGGTCCACAAAGTAATTTAGCATACCTTGCAGACATCTCCAGAGGATTCTGGTGTCAAATAGGAAAATCCATCCGTTCCTTTGCTTCTCCTCCTTTCAAGCTAAACCATCCTTATACTGTATGGTTGCAGCGTACTTCTAGCTTGGAACTATTTAGCATTTCTGTACACAGAAGGTTCAACTGCTGCCTAAAAATGTAAAAAATTTTACTTATTCCATCTTCAAACTTGCATAATACTCAGAAATCCTCTGACCTTCCTCCCATGTGCAACTTGAAAGGGGAAAAGGGAGAGAGGAAAGGAAGGAAGGAAGGAAGGAAGGAAGGAAGAAGGGAGGGAGGGAGGGAGGGAAAGAAGGAAGGAAGGGAGGAAGGAAGGAAGGGAGGAAGGGAGGGAGGAGGAAGGGAGGAAGGGAGGAAGGAAGGAAGGAGGGAGGGAGGGAGGGGGGGAGAGAGAGAGAAGGAGGAAGAGAAGGTAAGTGAAAGAGAAAGGGAAAAGGGGGGGGCGGGGAGAGAGAGAGAGATTGCTCTTAAGCGTTTGTTCATACAATCTAAATTTAGCTTCCACGACATCTTTTGTAGCAGAAAAGGCCCTAGATTGTTCTTACGGTCTTCACAGGACCAGTCCTCTGTTAATAATGATCTGCCAAAAAGCTTTGTTTATCCCAGCTGCATTCTGTTGGATCCAGTCCATATGTGGGACTGCTGCAAAAATAAACATGTGTGTCTCTTGTCAGCATAGTTTCATGTATATTTTCTGGGGAACAAATTCTGAGATTTATAAGCCAGTTTTACATAGCGGAGTGATATAGCTAACTAAGCTGCAATATGTATAGACTTAACGCTTGAGCCTGAAAAATATTCCGAGAATGGCAGGTTTATTTTGACCATTGAATTATCTGGGACAGAGCCACTCAAGCTTTTGAAAATATAAAACTACACTGAATATAATGAAAGTAAAGGTTTACATACCAGACTTCTTCTGCTTCATCCTTACAGTTGGCCAACAGTACAAGAACAGTCTTTCTTTCAAGATATTGAACTGCTTATCCACTACCTAGCAGAGTCCAGATAAGCTAATGTATATGAGACTGGCATGTTTATGTTTATATTGAACTTTCCAGAGTATCTCATATAAAATTTAGAAAAGGTTTGTACTATTTTCTGTTTCTTGCAAATGTTTGGAATTAATCTTGTTTTGTATGGATTAGGTTACTTATAGAGGTAAATAAAAAGATTAAATACATGAACAGAATTTGCAATTAAATGACCATCGTGCCAAGGTTCATTAAATGAACGCACTGGAAAGTTTAACTAGTTATAGAAGTAAACAAAGAAATGGTAAATATACTCTACATCAGATATGTAATTAAACACATGTTTAATGTTATCCTTCGGTAAGTTCGTGAATAGGGCCTTTCATGAGGGGCTGTAAAGGTTTGTGGAGGGCAAGTTTGGCTTAGCCCAAGTGATAAGGGTACTGATAAATCTGAATCACACAAATTATCACCACAACCTGAGAGAAGAGGAAAGAAAAGTTGGAGACAACAGAGATGTCTGTGTGCTCTGTCAGGGTGAGGAAAGGGGGTAAAAACACCGTGTTCCATGCAATGAAGAGACGTTAGTTCCTTATCATCTCTGTCAGCACTAGTGATCAAATAGGGACAAAAGGAAAGAAAAGACAAAAAGGGCAGTTGATGAATCTTGAGGGACTGTAAACTAAAGAAACAACCATGACTTTTGCCTAGGTAGTTCTGAGGAAAATATCTGAAATGCAGAGATGAAATCCATTGATTTGCCCAACAGGAAACTAGCTAAACCAGAAAAAGCAACAGCATCAGTCAGTGGTTTGTTGCTTCACAACAGCACTGCAGAGATAATATTCCCTGATGTTACATATGAAGAGGTTGAAGTAGGTGATGTCTACTTGACTCAACTGCTAGCACATTCCCACTGCCCTACATAAGAGTTGGATTAGTCCTAAATGTCAAAAGTGATCAGTTCTGAGATTTTGGCCTGAAGGCTCAAAATAGCAATTAATTCCTTGATCCATACTGCATGTTAATAAGCAGAACTATAATTTTCTACCTTTAGAATTATTCCCTCATTAATAGGCTATCCAGTCCTGTTCATATTCAGTACTCCAATGACAACTGCATCTCTTATGTGCTTTCATAAATTATGGATATATTTCTAAAATAGCATAAAAGGTGGTGACAGAGACCCAAACATATCAATTCTTCTGAAAATCTTTCAATGACATTGAAACCCTTGCATGTAATTCATCTGCTACTTCAGGCTACAGAACTTCTTGATGGAAGAGTGTGTGTGTTTGTGGATACATGTGTTCAATGACTGCATTTTTGAGGTGGCCATATTTAATGTCCAGGGGATATTTTTAGCAGTCACCTTCACATACTATAACTTGTCAACTAATTTCCCGTTAAACCGCGTCAGAAATTTCTTACCCAGTTTTGCTTCTAATAAGTTGGTAAAGCCTCAGCTATAAATTACTAGCTGCATTCAAGTTAGCTTTTAAAATATTTTTGGAGATAATATTGGCATTATTTATGTGCTTCACTTAACATGAATAATGTATCAGTTTAGCTTAAGCTAAATAATTCAAATCAGATGTTGGTAAACTTTAAAAGCTTTTTTATATGGAGATTCAGAAAGAACCATACCTCCTTTGAGACTTATACTGAATGTGTTTACCGTGGATCTTTTAATATTTTTAAAAAAAATCCTTGTTGATATTATGCATGTATTTTCTTTCCGTTGGGGGAAAAAAATTACTTTTGTTGCTGCATGACAGATGGCAACCACAAAAGACATCTTATTAGATATATTTGAAACAGATCATATGAATTTAAATTTTATACACAGATGTTTCACAACAAGCAGAGTTTTGCAGAGAAATGTGGGGAGCAGAGAGAACAGAGTATTTGAGTTTGCGCATGCACACGCATACGTATATATTTATATGTGCATAAATACGTGTGTTATGACGCATTAGACTTTCCACAGAAGTAGCAAGAGTAGATTACAAAACACAGTGTTTAGAAAGCAAAACCTCTTCAGTTCATGTTTGGAAGTCTGTTTTGTACACGTAGCAGAGCAAGAGGACAGAAAGAATGCATTTAATAGAAAAAACTATTGATTTAGAGCTTGAGTCTGACTTTGTTTTAATCAGTATGTGTGGATCACACCAGTGTGTCTGAAAGTAAAATGATGTTTGAAATATACCTGGTGGATTTTTTTTCCCTTCTGTAGAGACCTTTCTAAAGAAAAAGAAAAACAAACAAAAAAATCACCCACTCCCCCACCCCCCCCCTAAATAGCTAGTAAATAAAGATTACATCAGACAAAACTCCAATATTTTTGGCTGGTCAATATTATCCCAGAATTAAGACCTCTTGATTTAACTTTCTCCATAGTCCAAGCTCCTATACCATGCGATTATCAGTCCTTTTGGAATGAGTCTTCTACAGCCGTAATTCAATGGCCAAAATTGGTTATGAACCAAACTGAACATATTTAAAACTACTTTTTTTAACACTTCTTTTTTTTTTCTTCTCTTTTTCTTTTGGGTTAGGTTTTACAATAATCAGTTACTCCAACATGGTCTTTCATGAGGCAAACACACGTTCTTCTGCACAAACAAAGGAGAAAGCAGCATATGGAAGGGAAGGAAAAACCAGGGATAGGGACAAGATGGGCCTCTGCCTTCAGCAGCCGTAACCATGGCATGTTCATGGAGCTAAACTGCAGTAACTCCAATCTCAAGCTGAATTAGGGGCCTAAACACCAAAAAACAAAGAAATATGAAGGAACATATATATATGGTGGGTGAAAAGCTGGACAGGAGCCGGCAATGTGCGCTCGCAGCCCAGAAGCCAACCGTGTCCTGGGCTGCACCCAAAGCCGCGTGGCCAGCAGGGCGAGGGAGGGGGTTCTGCCCCTCTGCCCCGCTCTGGGGAGACCCCCCTGCAGTGCTGCATCCAGCTCTGGAGCCCTCGGCACAGGAGAGACATGGACCTGCTGGAGCGGGGCCAGAGGAGGCCCCAGCAACGCTCCGAGGGCTGGAACAGCTCTGCTGGGAGGACAGGCTGGGAGAGCTGGGGGGGCTCAGCCTGGAGAAGAGAAGGCTCCGGGGAGACCTTCCTGCAGCTGCCAGGGCTTGGAGGGGCCCTATAAGAAAGATGGGGACAGACTTTTTAGCTGGCCCTTTGCAATAGGAGAAGGGGTAATGGTTTTAAACTAAAAGAGGGCAGATTTAGACTAGATAGAAAGAATTTTGGGGGTTTCTTGTTTGGTTGGGTTTTTTTTGGTTTTTTTCACAATGAGGGTGGTGAACCACTGGCCCAGGTTTCCCAGAGAGGTGGTAGATTCCCCATCCATGGGAAGATTCCAGGTCAGGTTGGACGGGGCTCTGAGCAACCTGCTCTAGTTGAAGATGTCCCTGCTCATGGCAGGGGGGTTGGACCAGATGACCTTGAAACGTCCCTTCCAACCCAAACTATTCTATGATTCCATGATTCTAACAGAGTGGTAGTGTGCAAAATGCTCTGCAAGTTTTTCAAGTTAGACTATGACAGCATTCAAGAATTAATTTTTATTTTCACTAGAACTTCTCAAGTAGAGGCAGAAAAGATGAGTACAATATAACCTTATATAATATGCAAAGAGAAGTCTGCTCTAAATTCTCAGTGGTATGCAACTACCACTGCCAACAGTTTGGAGCAAAACTTTGCACACTCATGATCGCTGCCTCTCAAATTTCTTACATTATGCACAGCATCAGGAAAGAATCAGAAACATGAAATATTAGATGTTTCTATGAGACAAAGCTTCTTTCACATTTCCTCACATTTTAGGGCTGAAATGTTTGCACCATAACAATTGTGCAAATGTGACATGTCTTGAGCAATAGAAAACTGATACTAATCACAATATATTCCAGACAAATCAAATTTATAGAAGAAAATATTAAAAGAAACTACTTTCTCCCCTAAATTACAGTTTTCCGAAAGATTAAAACAGTATAATGTTGTGTGCCATAGGCCTAATGATATTCTTAGGATTGTTTCACATCTTTTTAATACCAACAGATACAAAAGGACATGTAATTAACATCTTTCCTTTCTCTTTTGAATGAAACCAGAAGCATCCTGACACACTTCGGGAACATAAAACCAGATGATCTGTTTAGACTTGTTTGGGTTCAGCAAGGCATATTTTGAAGCTCAGCTTCTAATTAATGTGACAGTTGCATATCACACTTCAAGGCACTGCCCCAGTGGGTTTCAGTTCTCTGTGGATCACAGTTAAGGAAAAAAAAAAGTTGTTATTCAGATGTTGAAAAGTGTTATATATTCATTCATTACAACTGACTTATCTACACCTACTGAGTTTTTCATATAATTTAAAACAGGGTTCATTAAACTGTCAAGAACACAGACAATGAAGGTTACATGGCCTTACAACATCATTAGATAAAGATATAGAGATGGTAATATTGCGTCAAAAGAAATAACTAAGTCTACAGTTATGTTGTTACTATTGACCATCAAAAAATATAGGTGGACAAAGCTCCAGAATATTCCTCCCATTCTGGACACAGATTTATTACCGGACTGAACACAAAATAAAAAAGCATATAAAGCAGGAGGTATCGCTGGCCAAATCTGCAATCATAAAGGAGGATTTCTGTAATTTTCAGCATGGTTCTCCAGTCTTCATTTCCCATCTTGAGCAACCTACCCTATTTGACCCTACATTGATCAGAGGTTTTGGACTAGATGAACTCTGAAGGTTCCTGTCAACCTCAACTGTTCTACGATTATGTGATACTTCTACTCAATGCTTCTTTTAGTGGGTTTTTACTTTCAAATTACAATAACAGCCCACTGACTCAATATAAATGTCTTTGTCATGGAGGAGCCCAAGTAAATCTAAGTAAAAAACATTCTTTTTAAAACACTTTTTTCAGAGAGGTTATTTGTAGCTCTGAGGCCTTGTCTCTTGTTAGTCATGTTATCAGTCATGGTCTGGTCTTACATTAGGTGGTTTAGATGATTACCATGGGTGAGAATTGCCAGGTGAATGCTCTTACACTCTCAGGACTGTCCTTCTGCCACTGAGCGCAAGGGAGAAGTGTCATCTGGGATTGAGGGACCACCAGGGCTTCAGCTCCCTCCTGCCACAGAGTGATGGGGACAGACGTGCCCTGCGGGAAGGGCATCAGCAGCCCCAATGCAGCAGAAGTGCCTGCCTGCAAGAGGAGAGAAGGGCTGTCCTGCCCGTCTTCTCCAAACTCAACAGCCGAGTGACCAAGTCCACCTTCACTGCCAGAGGGACAAGGAACATCTACTGTTTGAGACCAGCCTGCAAGAAACGTTCTGTGCTTTTTGAGGAGCCCTGCAGCAGAAAGGCCCTCCAGCAAGTTCCATTGGCCCCCATGAAATATGTGAGATGTGGGGATGGCCAAAGGGTTTGCTGCAACCAGTGACCTGGGACATGACCAACAGGGCAGGACACTAGTTCTGGGGGAGGTTGGGACACAAGGACTTTCCACCTAAGCTCAGCCTTCTGGCCTGAGACACCTCACCTTTGCCTGGCCCTTCACCAGCCTCTCCAGGCTGCTGGCATGTAGTGTTGTTGCCTGCACAAGGGGAAAGAAGCAGAAGGTGAGAAGTGATTCACCTGATGCTGGGCTGGGGAAACATCTGGCGGCAAAGTGGAGACAGGAGGGACACTCATGGCATTGCAGTTTCTGCAGCCCAGTTCCTTCAGTATGAGCTTGATGGAGGGCAGCTGGGTCATGTGGGCTTCCTCTGTTCCTTCTGGTTGCCTGTGCATGAGGAAGGGGCAGAGAAAGATCTCTGTGAGACCCAAGCTGCCCTTTCTCTCCCCTGCCACCCTGGGGAGCGCTTCCAAGTGGCCCGGAAACACCCACGCACCACCCAGCAGTCAAACAGAGAACAGTGTCAGTGGTGAGGGCACAGCTGGGCAGGTGTTGGCTGGACATAGCTGGGCAAAACAGCTCTGCCAGCTCTGCCTGAGAGCTGCCTGCAGCCATGGGATCGCCTCTCCCAGCCTTGGGAGTGGTGTGTCCACATAAAGTGGTGTCTGGACCTTGCTCCCTCAGCGCGAGCATGGGCCCCTCAGGCTGAACTGCCAGGTAAGGCTTCCTCAAGAAGTGTGCTGACCCAGGGCTCCTTCACTGCCTGTCCCAACGAGATCAGGAGAAGCATCATGTGGGACATGCTGGCAGGGTGATGGACACCACGCACACCTGTGCCATCCTACCTTCATTCTGCAGGTGTCCCTGTACCGCTGCAGCGGCGGTTTAGAAGGGCATGTTTCCTCCAGACAAAACAGCAGTCCAAATGGAAAGGATCTCTCTTGTTATGGGACAGGGAGAAAGGAGAAAAACCTTGGCAACAGAGTCCAGAGATTCTGCAGAGCTCCACCTTTTTTTTTTTCTGAATGCCAAACTTCTAATGCACACTTTGTTTTTCTTTAATAATTTTCAGTCCAGTTAGCTTGAAGTTGGACCAGAAACTGAAGGCTCTGCAGCTCATTGGGTATGACAGCATTCTTGCAAATCAAGATTAATGATAGAATCACAGAATCTTTGGGTTGAAAGGGACCTTTAAAGGCCATCTAGTCCAACCCCCCTGCAGTGAGCAGGGACATCTTCAACTATATCAGGCTGCTCGGAGCCCCGTCCAACCTGACCTGGAATGGTTCCAGGGATGGGGCATCTACCACCTCTGTGGGCAACATGGGCCAGGGTTTCACCACCCTCAGTGTGAAAAATTTCTTCCTTATCAGGAATCACATCTTTTGACCTGCTGGCCACGCTTCTTTTGGTGCAGCCCATGATATGGTTGGCCTTCTGGGCTGTGAGTGCACGTTGCTGGCTCACGTCCAACTTTTCATCCATCAGTACCCCAGGTCCTTCTCGACAGGGCTGCTCTCACTCCCTTCATCCTCCAGCCTGGATTGCTACCAGGGGTTGCCTCGATCCAGGTGCAGGAGCTTGCTCTTAGTCCTGTTGAACCTCATGAGGTTCACACAGACCCATTCCTCAAGCTTTTGTTGAAAGATAACACAAGTCTGTAGCCCATTCCTAAGTTTTCCTTATCAGAAAACCGAAGTGGATGCTCCTCTAACCTTAGTCACTCAAGATATTGGCATCTAGCCTACATTCCCCATTTTTGCCCCTCTATAGCTAGCAGAGATAGTTAGGCAGCTTCAGAAGGTGCTTTATCATCAGATAAGTAACTTAAGAAAAGTTGGAAGCATAACTTCTTTAAAAATACCTTTTGCCTTTTCCTCTGACATTGAAACCTAAACAAGAAGCCTAGATTCTGGACAGTCAACCTTGGGTCAAACAGCTGAAGTTTACCCAGCTATGGGGCGAGTCAATTCACCTAACTGTGTATCTGTAGCCTATATGTTGGGCTATTCATCCTGGACTGTCTTTCAGTTCAGTGGAGGAAAAACTGGGAACTTTTAATCTCATGTTAAAGTAGACGACTAAAGTAACTCAAATGAGTCATTCCTATTTCACTCCACTGGTTGAAATTAAGGTAAATAACTCAAATTCAGATATCTATAGTGTAGAGAGGTGAATCCAATCCCAAAGTTTAGTCAAGATGAATTTTACTCTGATGTTATAGAGTAAGGACTCTAGGTAATTTCTGTAGATAAACCTGCCAGAAGATATGCTTCAATTTTTTGAAGAACTGTTGATTGCTGAACTGGTCTTTCCACCAAAAAAAAACCCAAAAATGTACATTTTGTCAGCATCGTCACTAGTTTTCATTTTTCTGTTTGAGTCTGTGTCTCTTTCACAACCATAGTGGCTGCCTTGGTTTGTTTTATTTGATCAATCTAAATAAATTCTTACAGACTTTCCCATTTCTTTCTGTACTAATTGCCCCATTTCCACGATTTAGAATGTGTGTCCATTTTTATTTTTATCTGCATTTACAGGTATTGAACCAACTTTACTTTTGGTGCAATTTTACAAAACCCAAGGAAACTGAGACCACAAAACCTAACACAGCGTTCGTCTCAGAAGTCACCTAAGTGAGCAATTGTCAGTTTTAACTTTCTGGGAATTGGGGAGAAATTACAGAACAGCTTAGGATCTCACAGAAGATAAGTGTCATTAGAGGGACTAAAAATCAGAATTGTGTAGTGTGTAACCCTCTAAACAATCCATTTTAACATGGGTTTTGTTCTGAAATTTTAAACATATTAATAAATGATTGCCATCCAATATTATATAGAAGCCTCTAATCTATGAGCACATATTTTTCCAAAGCAGAAGCTGCCACAGATGATGTTTGTGCTCTCCCACCTTTTCTCAACATACCCTTTTTTCCGCCCCCCCCCACTTTTGAAGGACCCAGAGACAGACGGTTGTAGCTAACTCCATAATCATGATGCAGAATCTGTGTGTGTGGTTAGTGAGTCTCTGTAGGAGGTTACAATAGATACTATATTTCCATGCATATAACCTACAGGTCACCTTTAAAAACAAAACAAAACCGAGATGTAGCAGAAGCATGAGCTACACCCAAAGGAAAATCGTGTAACCTACCCCCAATTCCCACAACATCTTTTCCACTACTAGCAATCCCTATAGATTGCTCCACTTCTCTCAGTAACCCTCTTTTGCTTTTGCCTCCCTCCTCTTTATTGTATGTCTGGGTTTGTGCAGGATTCCAGAGAACTTTTTTTTCAAGGTAGGGTAAATACCTTTACAAGATTATGAGCTACCAAAGTGGAACTTAAATAGATGAAAACATGGGCAACACTTGATGAAAGTACTCAAGGACATTTTACAGTTGTGAAAAGTTGTTCTTTTTACTCTCCCCCCTCCTCATACTAATCTCTGAAAACTGCTCCACAATAACATTATATTAAGAAGTTTCTTCAGTTGAAAAAATAGATACTTAATCAGTCCTTTGAAATTTCATTTACGCTCACAGATAGAATAGGAAAAAAATCAAGCTGTGACTATATCTAAGTATTGATTATGAAAAACCCTTCTGTTAGATGAAAAGCCTGGACATATGAAAATCTAATATTCTCATATATTTAGGAAGATTTCTGAATTATTATGGCTAAAATAATTGTAAAGCTCATGTTTGACATTTAAAAATTTATGTTTTAAATTATGTCATCAAGTTCAAAAAGTTAAATCACAGAATACTCGAGGTCAGAGGGAACTGCTAGGGATCATCTAGCTCAACCCTCCTGCTCAAAGCAGTGTCAGGTAGAGCAGGTTGCCCAGTGTTGTGTACTGCTCTACAAATACATACTATAATATGGATTTTGACGCTTCAGCCAGAATTATTTTAAAATCAGAAATTTAGTGCTACTTTTGAAATCTCATGCTGAGAAAAATATTGTTCCCAAAAAACCCAACAACAAACCACGTAAGATGAAGTTACAGCAGGATCTGAAAATTAAACTTCTCCATATAACAACATGTTATATATTTACATCACATTTACAACCTGCCACCCACAGGTTCTGAGGTTTCTGTTGATATGTTTATGATTAATGCTTGACTGCAAAACAACACTCAACAAATTTGCTTTTCTTAACAAATATTATGACCATTTCATCTATACACAATATGCTTGAGGTATCTGCCTCCTTCCTTGCATTTCCTTTTAGCTCCCTGCCACAGAATTGTTGATGAAGAAGCTGAAGCATGATGTTTATGAATCATGAAATTTCCACAATAAATGATTCCTACTTTTCTTTATTGCAAAGCAGTAGAAGTTCAATGCTATTGCTGCTAATTCACATGGAAAAAGGTGATATTACTGCCTCTGTGTTGAGTGCACCACACATTCCTGTTCAGGTCCTTTGACAAATTGGCTAGTACTGTTTCATTGACCTTGAGAGTTTATATATTTCATTAAATATATTTTACATCATCTTCTTCCATGAAGAATCTATATGAGAAGGAACTAAAAATACACTAGGTCTTTCATAAGCTTTTATATCAATAGACTTACATCATAATAATGTCAGGTCAGGCAAGAAACGTAGTCTAAATTGTGGAAAAGAATAGTCTTGACAGTTTAAGCAGTGTACTTCCGAAAATAATCAACACATGCTTGCTATTGAGTTTGCCTATAACAACGGCTTTAATGGTCTTTTGCTGGGGGACCTCAAATTGAGGAATTCTTTACGGTCAGATTTCCAAAAGTATGACTGTTTCTGAACTAAGTAGATCGGTTATCAGAGCTGATGTCTCTTTCTCATATTCTTCACTTAACAGAAGTGTAAAACTTCTGAAAATTGGCCTTAGGTTTCTTCTGGCAGCTTATGATTTAATTTAGAACAACCTCTGAATAGCTACAGACAAAGACACAAGAGCCAGGGATTCCCCTACTGAGAGCTGCTGGAGTACAGAAAACTCTGTTGTTATTCTTACTCTTCCAGAATTTTTCTTTCCTTTTTCTTTTCTTTTTTTTTTTTTTTAACAGATATTTCCAGCGCATGCCACAAATTAAGCAATATTTACTGCTATGTGGGAAATGCAAGGAGAACCTCAGGTTGGCACTCTGTCATGGTTTAACCCGAGCTAGTGGCAACTGAGCACCACGCAGCCACTCGCCCAATTCCCCCCCTGCCACAGGATGGGGAAGAGAATCAGAAGAGTAAAAGTGAGAGAAGTCATGGGTTGAGATAAGACAGTTTAACAGGGAAGGCAAAAGCTGTGCATACAAACAAAGCAAACCAAGGAATCCATTCCCCACTCCCCACGGGCAGGCAGGGGTTCAGCCATCTCCAGGGAAGCAGGGCTGCATCACGCGTAAACGTTACTTGGAAAGACAAATGCCATCACTCCAAACGTTCCCCCTTTCCTTCTTCTTCCCCTAGATTTATATGTTGAGCATGACGTCATATGGTATGGAATATCCCTTTGGTCAGTTGGGATCAGCTGTCCCGGCTGTGTCCCCTCCCAGCTTCTTGTGCACCCCCAGCTTTCTTGCTGGTGGGGCGGTGTGAGAAGCAGAAAAGACTTTGACTCTGTGCAAGCACTGCTCAGCAATAATGAAAACCTCTCTGTACTATCAACACTTTTCAGCACAAATCCAAAACCCAGCCCCATACCAGCTACTGTGAAGAAAATTAACTCTATCCCAGCCAAAACCAGAACAACCTCACAGAAGCTTTGCAAATATTTGCAACCTGTTAGATACCTATCTGTACAGACAGATAAATTACAACAAAATCTTCAAGGTATTGAATGGTAAAACATAAAGTCTTCTTTAGGCAGTGAGCGGGAAGATAGCAGGCACCTGTCCATAAGAAAAACTGAGCACAGGAGTTTAAGAGGAAGTTTAGGCCATCTATACATGGCCTTCTTCCATCATGGAGGAAGACAGGATCAAAGTCAATGTCTGCAATGTTTTATTAATGACAAATTTTAAATGGGTGTTTTCCAGATAAGCTCAAGAAAACTTCTGGATCAAGCGATTCTTTTGATGTGAGAGTGGTTCATGGTGGGCTATGCGTGCAAGAACTTTTATTTGCAAAGCAGAGTGAAGTAAAATTGAAACATCAACAGTGCCAAAGAGATAATACAGTGGCATAGATCTAGAACATCAGCACTTGTATAGCAATGAAATTGTACCTATCCACAAAGCAGAAACTTTTGTTGCCTTCGAAATTTGTCCTACACTAACTGTGTTCTCAAACTTTCTCTCCTTGAGGACCGATCAGCTGATTCAAAACTTTTTACCATTAATTCCTCTTGATGGACAACAACCAGGTGCATAGAATATTTGCAAATATTCACCACCCTGTCTTGCTACCCAGCACTTTTGTCCGCAATAATATTCACTTATACAGTATCATTCATTAGCATCTGTAGATCTCAAAAAATATTACCATAGCTATCATAAAACTGGAGAAAAGAGGTGTGGTAGTTTAAAAGCTACCTCATAACTCGGAAATACAACTGTAGTCATCTGAATTCTGCCTGCCTAGAAATCACTACGAAGTAAAGACCAACTGACCGACCAAACAAAAAAACTAAAACAGTGACAGAAAAGCTTCTTTCAGCTGCTAAAGACATTTTCTACACTAGAACTTATCTCATCTGACTTAAAGATCACCCCTTGTGCAGGAGCATCTAGCTATGTATTTCATGAAACCTCTGGAAGGCCATTAGCACATGAGATTATTAAGCCAAAATAATAATAAAAAAACAACATTACATTTTTAATAACACATCTGGCTGATAAATCCATAGAATTTTTGCTGTCAGACAAAGAAAATGATTGTTATTTTTAAAATGAGTTCAGGAGAACTTTACCTGTCATATCAGATTTTAGATATCTTATTTGGAAAAAAGACTTTGTTTTGTTCAATGAATTAGATCAGAGCTTCCACCTTCCACTTCCCAGAGAAAGTTCCTTTTCATCAAGCCTACTCCATTGTGTTGCCACCTACAGAAAATGTATTTGGAGATTTTAATACAAGACTGCATGCCTGCTGACAAATACATATACTGCATAAAATATTCTATCATGATGCATTGTTTTTTTCACAAGTCCAATAAAATATCTTCAGTCTATCTTCTCTAATTGTAAATATTTTTTTTCAAAATTTAGAGGTGGTTATTTTTGATCAGGAAAGCGAAGGTAACAACTGATCAGCTTCATAGTGAAATTTGATATGTAAAGTCCAAAATGTACCATAACTTTTTGCTCCTTGGCAAAAAAAAAAAAGACATTTGGGGGGAGTAGTCACCACTGATTTAATTCTCCTTTTGTTTAAATTAATAAGAAACACCCTGATGACACTGAAGTGAACAGACTAGGCCAGTTCTTGGCTTCTTTGAAAGTCATAGATTCTGGCATTTACTCTGTCTTTCTCATATTTTCGTACCAAAAAAGTGAGTGTAAAGAGACACTTTCAGTGAAGATAAATGTATATGAATTCCAAATATAGCATTAGCCAAAATACAGTGCTATGTTCCACTGAAGTGTATATTATGTATATAAAAAGCACGGGTGATGGTTTTGCTGTGTGTGCTATACTTGGACCGTGAAAGGAATAAAACGTGATTTTACACCAGACTTTGAGGGCCTCCAGGGGGTTAGAGGTTTAAGTAAGAAAGAAATAATCCAAGAACATGCCCAAACTTAGTAGGAATAACTGATTATTACTCAGTTGTTAATAAAATAAATTGAAATAAATTTCTCCTGGTGTCTAAACGTACCAAAACAAAGACAATCAAAAGGATAAAATTTGTCTGTTTTCTTTTCAAATCCTCACTTAGTCAGATAAACAGTAGTGATTACAACATATTAGATGCTTTTAATGGAAGTATCTGGACAAATTCTGTAAGTTCCAGTAAGGTCACACTTACTGGTGTTACTCAACACAAAAAAAAAGATTTGACATCTGCAGAATTCAGACAGACGCATGCAGCAATTGCTGCCTTACCAAGTGTTTCTGTGTTAAGTGACACTGAATAAAGTGGTGGTGGGGAAACAGAACTAGGCAGTAACAGTATATCACAGTTCTGGATAGGAAACCATTTGGGGGAATTTTATAAATTATTTTAAAGAAGAAAACAATTCATTTTTTGTAGAGCTCTGTGCAGTTGCATTTCTTTGGGCAAAGCTGTCTTGACTGATGTTGGAAGCTAAGTAGGATACAGTTCTGTTCCATAATTCAGCGGGACTACCTGAAATCAGTAGGCATAGCACAAACGGTAGTCATGGTGTGGCAAAACCCTTGGTGAGCTTAGAGAGTGAACTAGAAATCTTCATTAATTCCTGTTTTCATCACTAAACTGACTGATTAGAAATAAAGCCTGGATTTATGCTTAAATATGTAAACAGCCTGATTTTACACATTAAAAAACCCATCAGTTAAACATGTCATAAGAACTTTATGTTAATTTGGAAACTATCAGATGTAAGTCAAGAAGGTGAGGTGTATCAGGAGAAGAAGGGAAAGGTGGACTTAAGACTGTGTCATTGCATAATGATCCATCTTTCAAAAATCATGATATCAAGGGTATCAGAAGTTAGAAAAAGCTGATCCTTTTTCTAAAGGACATGGCACAAGAATAGCACAAAATCCATTACGATATTTCCATTGAAAGTTACGGAATTGTGGGCTATGATCAGACAAAACTCAGATCTCCTTGTTGCTGATGCTTTCCAAAATACAAGATCCTATTACTTTATGTAGAGACCACAAAGTAATAATACATAATGACACATAGCCTCCTCAATGACGACTTCAATCTTAAAACATTGGTTTATCAAATGAGGATTTTGAAGATATTCAAGAATAGTTCTAACACAAAGTTCTTGCTGAGTTCTTGCATGTTACTTTACCATTTCTTAATTCTGGGAAATTGTGCAGTGATCTAAACAAGCAGCCATTCATAACAGTCTTTGTAAAATGTGTTATACACCCATAATCGTCTCTTCATGACAGAACGCACATTATCATCTTTTTATATTATTATATTTCCCTTTAATCATGAAAAATGAGCAGTGTAACTGGTTGGATTCATCTGCCTAACAGCACAAATGGGAAGCGGTCCTCGTTTCATGTCTCTTTTGATAATTAGAGCTATCTTACTGCAGAGAAAAGAAATCTTTGATATGCCATCCACTCTTCAGAAACCTCCTGCCTGCTCATGCATCACTCATGGGAACACTGTCAAGCCCTCCAGGCACGAATTGTTCATTCTCCTTGCTGTTTTCACTCTCTAAATGATTTGCAATGTAAATAAACCAGAACAGATGAATAGATTGTGAGGGACAGAGAGAAGTAAGATAAGGAAAGAGAGATATTTGGACTTGGTATGTGGTTTTGCCTTTACAGGAAAGGTTTTACAGCCTTGATTATAGAATAATAACTGGAAAGAAATCCAGAAGACAAGGCTTCCTACCCGTATTCACAGAATCTTCCGTCCATCTAATCTCGCCATTCACAGATCAGAATTGTGCAGCATATTGCATCGGCTACTTCTTTCAGTCATAGTATAAATTCATCTTAATTAATAGGTTGCGTAATGGCCAATAGAATATATAGTAGAATGGATCATTTTGTTCTTCCTGGAACTTGCCTCCTCTGTAGATAATACCAAAATGGGCAACTTGCAACTTTTATGAGACAATGTTATTAACACTCCATGTTCATGATATTACAGGTAGTGGTACTTCACATCTAATGAAATGGGAACATTCCAAAATGTTTCACTAACGATGGTTTTGGGGTTCATTTCTGATTAAGCTCTGTTAAACAAAAACATTGTCTCCCTAGGAACAAAGACTTACTATTGAGTAAGGTCTGATTCTAGAAGAATTTCCTATCTAGGTGTTGGTTTCCTCATAAACTGACATTTTCTTTACTAAAAAAAAAAGATACTTTACTAAAAAAAAAAGATACTAAACACAGTTCTCCTACTGGTAGTTCCCACTTTCTTCTGAATCTTTGTACACATTCTTTTCTTTTCCTTCAGCTATACTGTATTTAATGTGGAGCAGACATAGTATCTAAAGAGCACAAGATTGTGGGTAAGGACAAGGGAGCAAAGAAATGTGAAGTTAAAACTCTTTCAGGATGGTGGATTTTAGGCAGCCAGAGAAGAGAAACGGTACCATTTATCCCTGTGAATGGTGTAGGATCATGGAATCACTCAGATTTGAAGGCATCTCAGGAGGTCTCTAATCCCCCTGCTCAAAGAAGGCTCATTCTAGACCAGGATGCTCAAAGCTTTGTCTAGTTGGAACTTGAAGATACCCAAAGATCACACAACTTCTCTAGGCAGCCAGTGTTTAATTATCCTTATAGTAAAAATCGCTCTCCTTATACCCCACTAGAATATTGCTGTTTCAATTTAGGTCTATTATTTCTTTTCTCCTGGAACTTAGTGCAGAAACTGGCTTTGCTTTTTCAGTAACCTCTTCGGTACTGGAGGGTTGCTATTAGGTTCCCTCTAACCCTGTCTTCTCCAGGTTAAACCAGCTCAGTACATTGGGCCCAACTGTGTTAGTGACATGGCCTGATGGTTCTGTTAAAGGATTTCCTCCTCACTGTGAATGCTGGGTAGTTTCAGAAAATTTGTCATTTGAAGAATTCCATCACTCAGAGAAATCAGTAAGGAAGTAGTCAAGATGAATACGTAGGTAAATGATTCATCACCCAGATTATGTCTATTAATGGGTACCTACTGGCTGCGACCAGCGTCACTGGGGGCCTCCACCCATACACCTTGCCCATGGTCCCAGAAGCCCCATAGCACCTCTGCCAGTCCCTGCCAGAAGTGTGTTGTAGGTATGCCTGTGCCCAGATCCCTCACACCCGTGCCCATGCCTGGACATGGATCAGCTGGTCTGGACTCTGTATTTGACTCGGAACAGTCAAAGCATAAGTGGCTTGAGGCTTTGGTCTGGTAGACATGGCAGCTATTGTCCATTATTCTGACTGAGACCATGAAGCGAGGCAGTTTCTAGAAAAGCTATCTTTTACTTTCAAATGCAGCAAGTAGGAATGAAATCAGCTTGCTTTAGAGAACATGGAGACTGCTGATTTTAAACAGCAGAGGAAAATGTCAAAGTGGCTTAAACGAAGAAAGAAGCCACCTTTATTGCCACTGAATTCAGTACGTTGAGAATAATGGGGGAGGGTAGACATTTTCAGAGAAATCCTCCTCCTTGAGTTTGGTTGAAAAAGACAAATTTTTAACTCCTATTAAAGGAGAAATTCAGTAGTGAAGAATGAAAGTGAAAAAAACCCAACATCATCTAACTAGTTTATTTTAGAAACATATAACCTTCAGAGATCTTATTTATGATTTTTTGCTCTGCCAGGCTAGTCTATAAGCAGTTGAGGACAAAATTGTCTGACACAGGAAAACAGTTCTTTAAAGACCTGGTTAAAAATAATACTAATTTCTAAGCTAATGTAAATTTATATTTTTAAATTCTCAGGAGGCCCATCCAGTGTTCAGAGAACACACAGTGTCATTTTAGTGTGGATATTCTCTGTATTCGTGCATAGTGAAGCAGGTGAACCTTTGTGTGAAGGATTAAATTCACATATGTTGCCATGATCACAGCCTACACTATATCCTGCCAGCTCATACACAGGAACACATCTAATCCAATGTCCTCTTTATTAATCACTAATTGTCTCTTAAGTAGCTTTTTATCTACTTTTATCTGTTTAATGGCATTGTGATCATACAGAAAGATACATTATTTTAATCCAGCAGAGAAATCTAAATATGTTATATCACTACAGTTACCTTTATCAATCACATTTCCAAAAGCCCTGTGAGGTTTGCTTGATGACTTATTTTCTAGCATATTATGCAGACTGACATTGACTAGACAAGTTTTCTGTTCCAGGGACTTCTTTTTTTAGAAAGCGTTTTAGGCTAGTCAGCCTGTAATTGCTCAAATCATCCCACTTGATCTTTTAAAAATATATGGAAAGTTGCTTTTCCTTCAATTCACCTTAATAAATTAACATTACAGTCCCAAATTATTTAAAAAATTATTGCTTCTTAGTTATCTGTAAAGCCAGTTTTACAGTGTATAACATTAATAGATATCTTTTAGCATCTTCTTTAGTTAACACTGAAAAAATATTAAATGATTCTACTTGCATGAAATCCTTGTTCATCCTCCTGCCAAATACATTAAGTGTCAAATACACAATGAAAAGAATGTTTCTACCTTCTCATTGTCTTACCCTTCTCAGCTGGTAACGAATCTAAGCCATTGGTAGGATTCATTTTATTCCTGTTATGGTTAAAAGACAGACATTTTATTCTTTATCACATGATTCATCATGGACTTTTTCAGCGATACTATTCATATTCTGTATAACTTCCCTGCGTTGCTTAACTTAAAGATGGGAGTGTGATCAACTTCCATCTTTTCCCCCTATTCCAATGTGATTTCTATAATTCCCTCTGAAGAATAGGTAACACCTCAAACACCACAACCTTTTCAGTAACTGTTTCATTAGAGCATTTATTAAAGCATTTTTTTAGTGCCCACATTCATATAAATTAGACTATTACCAGAGAGAAGAACTGTCCTAGAATGGGACAATAACACATAAATGCATCTTTACTTCAGTTCTAACCAAGAGACTGTAACAAGGACATCCTACGTAGAATCAGAGAATCAGAGAATCTTGGGGCTGGAAGGGCCATTTTAATGTCATCTAGTCCAACCCCCTGCAATGAGCAGGGACATCTGCAACTAGAGCAAGTTGCTCAGAGCCCCGTCCAACCTGACCTGGAATGGTTCCAGGGATGGGGCATCTACCACCTCTCTGGGCAACCTGGGCCAGTAGTTCATCAGCCTCATTGTCAAAAACTTCTTCTTATATCAAGTCTAAACCTACCCTCTTTCAGTTTAAAACCATGACCCCTTGTCCTACTGCAATAGGCCCTGCTAAAAAGTTTGTCCCCATCTTTCTTATAAGCCCCCGTTAAGTACTGGAAGGCTGCAACATCCTTTGCTTTTATATGCTTCTTGGATTGAAGCTACATTTAGAACAAGAAGACATATAACATTTCCACTTCCACATGCTGCAGTTTGAAAGTTTATGAGTAACATTCATTTTGACAAACACAGACAGAAGCAGAAGATCTAGAGATACCAGGCTGTGAAGCAGTTGTTTCCACTAGGTCATGATTCATCTCATCCTGATGTTGGCATCTAAATTAGGTAAGATTAATTGTGTTTTAATTTACTTATTTATTCTACACTGATTGTAAAGGGAGATCAAGATAGCTGACAGTATTGTATTTCATCATAATCTTATCCTTTTTGTACATTCATCTACCACAAATCAACACTGGAAAAAAAAATAGCTCATTTTGAAATCTAAAAAATTAATGCAGTTATTTTAATCTCTAGAAGGCCACGACTGATCATGGTATGGTCCACTTAAAACATGAACAGAATGAGTATGCATATACATAATACTATTACTTTTATTGTACTCTTCAAATTCAATGCTAAAACCTGAAGTATTGGTAGGCTGATTTGTACAAAGTTGACAATAAGTGAGAAAAAGAATTATTTATTTACACTGAGAAGAGTGAATTTACTGCTGGTGTGAGTAGGCAGAGTTTTGTTTGAGTCAGTGAACGGGATTGTTCTAAAAAAAGAAAACCTCTGGAAAGCTCTAATAATTTTTGTCCTGTAGTTCTCAGGGAAGGATTAAGCTATAAATTCAATTTAATTTTAATTGCTTTAGGTCTCTAAGGAACCAGTACATAACAAATGGAGTCCCAAAGGTGAAAGTAGTGAATTGGTCCTAGCACTATGTTTAAATGAAACACACAAAATAATTCCTAATTAACAGGGGCAGAAACTGAAATTATTTAGGATTTTATTTAATCTGAGGCAAATAGCTTTGACTATGACAATTATATAATTATACTGTTTAATACTGTGGAGATTTTTACATTGGTATATGAAGAGGACCTGAATGCTTAGAACAAGGAGTAAATTCTTTATTTCCACTAGAGCAAATACGTTATCAACTGCTTGACCTATGGCACAGCAATTTAGGATGCAGAGCTCAATTGTCTCAAGAGATTATAGAGAATTCATTCACTGAGCTGGAAATGTTTAATTAACACACGAATCATAAAAAGAACATGCATTGTTATGGTTTTGTGGAGTCCTATAGAACCTTAAGAGAATATACACATTCAAACCAACAAAATAATAACCCACACTTGGAGGGGTTGCCTTGAAAAATCCATGTGCTGTCTGGCCAGTCTTCAAAGCTCTCCTATATATGGGATTGAGTGAAGTTTACCAGTGAGTAGAAATTTAGGAATTCTCCATTGAGATCCAAATTTTAAGAGATTTATGATTTTGATGCGAGTTAAGTGTTACCGAGCATCTGATCCCAAAATCACTACCATGATATCAGGAAGGAAGGAGACTGAAGAATGGAGTGAGAAGTGGAATTGTGTATGTTCGTGTTAATAGAGCACTTTTAAGTATCACATTGTAGTACCCTTCCTGCCAAGAAAAGTTGATGGCTACTTATCAACACTCACTCTCATGCTGTATGGAGCTACCTTTCCTGCCCATCCTTTGGTTCCTCACATTGATTTTAGGTTCGCATATGGAGGCTTCTTACATATTTACAGTGCACTTCGGCAATTAGAAACCAAACTATTTTTAGTGGTAAATATTTAAAGAGGACATGGTCAATGATAGAGGAATTTTTGTCTGAAAAACATACTGAACCATGTCCAGTTTTTAGCATAAATTCATAGGCACATGATGTTGTCAGATCTCACAATTCTATCACAGACTTCATGGCTGAAAATGATCAAGGATTAACAGTTGGAACATACGCATTTTGGAGATGATATGAAAGTAGGAGCGGGGGAGAGAAACACAAGAAGGTAATGACAAGCATCAATTGTAGGGAGGAGAGAGAGGTATCACAAATGACACCAGAACAGTATGTCTGTTGAAAGAGAGAGGTTGGTGGAGTTATAAAAACAGTGGAAATGGAAAAAGAAAAGAACTCACTTTGAAAGACTGTCAAGAAAAGAAGCAGGAGGAGTTGAAGAGATTTAACCAAAATATTGCTTGAAATTGTGTTATCAGAAGAAAGTGCTAGTGCACCTGTGGACAGTATTTCAGAAAACAAGGTCTCTGAGCAAGAGATGAGTCCTGAGGGAAAGTAATAAAAATCAAAAGGTGATACAGGCACAAAGAAGGGCTAATGAGCACACAAGTGGATAAACACAGTTTTGATCTAATCTGTCCAGTAGATGAGGAACATCTAAATTTCACTGCTTTGCTTTGCCTCTCCCCTTCCCCTGTGACCTCTGATGGGATTACTGATGCTCCTAAGGAAGTACATAGACATGTAAAGTGATTTTCAGAGTCTTATAGATTATATTTTTTATTGACTGTTTGACCATCCCATTTGCACAATCATAAGCATTGTAAAAGTGACACTAGAGTCACAAAGAAGTATGTTCTGCAAGGAGGTTACTCAGGATGACTGTAGGACATCCCATCAATTTACTTTTGGAGAAAATCTGACCCAGAATATTAAAGGTCTTAAAGCAACTGTGGGAAGACAGAAAGAGTCAAGCATGTATTTTGATCCAGATCTTCTCTATGTAAGAGAACCCCCAGTTGTTTAAGTTGACTCACTTTTATTTCAGTAGCAGTTAGGCCTCGAGATTTTTAAGAAAATACTATTAAACCCATTGTAATTAATGTGAATTTATTCTTTAGGTATCTGAAGGGGGTGAAAAGGCAGAGAAATCTGGAGAGCTTGCCAGCAGAAGGCAGGATGTTGGATAACAAAGAGACAGTAGAAAGCAGAGTCCTGAATGCAGGGTCCAAGAATATTTACATTTAGAAGACAAAAATGTGTTGGGAAAAGTTAGCATGACTAAGTGGTATTGCAGACTGAGACAGGAGGTACAGATTGGAGGCATTAAAAATTTACTGTTGGCTACCCTCCAGAGGAGTTTCATGGCTGTCACTAAGGGCAGAATTTGGCTTACTATCTATACAACGCAAACTTTTCTGAATACACTGCATATGCTGCTTTCTACTTTTTCTTTTATCTTTTCTATGCTTCACAGTGATTTTTCGCTGTGTAAAGGACATTTTTTTCCATTCCTGTTAAAATGCGTAAGCAAAAATGGCATGTCTGCTATACCTACTTAGTGGCACGAGTGACTGACTTGCTTCAGTAGCATGAATTTGTTTTCATCTCTCTTAAGTAATTACTTGCCAATAAAGCTGATCTCTCATTACTTTAGAAACCTTTCTGGTGTCTTCTGAGCATTACTTGCATCTCAGGCATATGGCCTTTTGTCCATAGATGTCCCCAGCTTCATCCATTATTGTTACTTTAGGAGACATCGGTTCTTAATCAAGAGAATGCCTTGTAAGGCCGTGCGGGTTTGTACTTTTTCAGTCAATACCAACAGCTGCATGCACAAACATAAATTAAACTATTAAGAATCTAAGGAGATTAAAATGACTGCAATTAACTTCCAAATTATTTAATAAAATGGGACTTTCTAAAGAAGGGTCATATAAAAAGAACAGATTGGATGCAGTTAAAAAAAAAAAGTATTTTGCTGCTCATATCCTTTTGCTCCATGGCAAAAGGAGACCACAGGAAAAGTAGAGAGCAGTTCAGTTTATCTTTGTCTATGTTTTTACTTCGTGTAGAAACTGTTAAATAATCTGGTGGAACTGATAAAAAGACACCCTTGGATGTTTGTGTACTGCACAGAATCAACCTTTGATATCATTAGCATATTCTAGCTTATTTAAAGCTTTTTGAAATGCATAATCTCAACCCAATTCTTTCTCTTTTCTCACAAAGATTTCTAGTCTTAAACTTATGACTTCAATAATCTGTAATGCATACAGGTAATTCTGAATTTATAGACCATGTTCCAGCATGAATGTAAATCCACACCTTTATTGGGCAACTGACTAGTGAAACCTGTTTAACCACTGAATTATTTGATCTCACACTATTGAGTTCATAACATCGGTAGAGATGCTTAACGTAAAATACTGTACCTATAACAATTCAGGACTGAGATAATTAAATGTTTCAGAAACCAGCAGGGGTTTCAAGGGGGCAAGGTGTAAATGCTTAACCATGCTAATGCCAGAGCCCTGCATAAAATGAGTTGGAGTCAATGAAAGCCAGACTGCCTAGCCAGGTTGAATGAAAGCCAAATGCATAGCCTGATTCTCTGATGATAGGTTTTGATGGAATTCCAATAAACTCAGTGAAACTATATTCATACACAGGAAGAGGCTAGCTGACCCAAAACAGCAAACTTTGGAATGAAAGAAAATTTAGAAGTATTTTATAAATGACACTGTAACAGAAAAGGACCTAATGGTATTTATGGTTAAAGATTCCTTTGATCAGTTAGGAGGATTACAGGCATCAATACCCACCACTAAAACAGTTGACGGCAACAATTCTATAAGGCATGAGCACTAATGTTCTTTAACTAGTGGGGATAGCAACAAACAGGGCGGTATAGGTCATCTATTATGAAGATAGTGAGAAATGTTCTCATCTTGCTAGTATGTGTTGGAAAATACAGACACAAAAGAATTTCATAAACTTATAAAAAAGTTTGTAACGTCCTTTTTATCTTCAGCCAAGCAGCCACAAAATCACCTCTGTATGTTTGCAGACAGCAAGTGAAATCCTCACTGACCACCACTGCATTAATGCACAAGACCTCTGCAACAGTCACTGAACATGTTTTTCCAGCAGAAAAAAAAATGCTTCAGACAACTCCATTGTGAAGAGTTGGAGCACATAGTTTCACAACAATTTCTCACTACTCATCTCATGAATGAAATCACAGAGGAGCTGCATGTCAGGACTCCTGCGTGCTGCTTTTTGTCTTCAGCTTGAATGGCTGCATACCTCTCTGCAACTTTGGGGATAACCAGCGAAAACCCTGCTGAGGACTTACTCTGCAAATACAGCATTCTGCTCTTCCTGCACTGGTATGTTGTGGTGCTGGGATTGGTGCTAGTAGTTGTGCTGCTTCTGCTTAATACAGGAGGGGAATAAGGTTCATAAAGATTTTACCGAGGGCTGTAAAGCTCTGGTGGGAATGAACAGGGCACCAGGAAGTTAAAGCCAAGGTTTTCAATGGTATTCACTAGACTCTGATGCTTGAGTTCTCTTAAGCTCAATATCTTATGAATCTGATCTCAGACTAAGACCCCAGCTCATCAAAAAACAATTAACTCCCAACAATAAGTGTAAAATCCAAGCTACAGTTTGCTAAATCTTGTTTGCTGGTAACAGAGACATGATATAACTATTTGTTGGCCTCTCCTTTTGCTTCAGGTTTCTTTTGGTTGGGTAAGTTACAACCATTCCCCTGTTTTGGCATCCCACCCTTGTAAAATGAAAAGGAGTACACATCTTCCGGTGTCGTGAGTCCTACTACCATCCATAAACATATTTCTTTCTAACTCGATAACAATTCGTATGTACTCCCATGCATTGATTTTCTCATACTGTTTTACCAAGAGCTACTGCTGTGACAGAATTCTCCAGAATGACCTCCTTCTCTCCGTCACCTCTCTGCAGTATATCAACACTAAATCTTCTGTGTTTTACTGAAAAATCCCCTGATGTTTTACCAAAGAATGCTTAATAGAAATCAGTGTGTGTAATAGTTCTAACTTGAATATTGATCAGGTTGCTGTGCAAAAACCTATTTTGACTTCAGTGTCCTAAGGAAAAAAAAAAAATTATCAAATTAGAGTACTTCATTGAAGAGTTTGATCTGCAAAGTGTGTTTTGGTATTGCTGATTCCTACAATAAAACATCTTTGTGTCAAATCCTGTTCATATTTCCAAGAAATATATTATCCCTGATTGTTATAGCAGTACTGAAGGAAACCATATTAGTTTCTTAGAGACCAGCACAATATATCCTCGCCATGGTCATTGCCTTGAACAACATAATTAATTTTTGGCAAAGGTGGCTTGTGTATCTTCCTTTTAGCTCTAGGACTTTATTCAGTTCAGATAGATTAAAATAGTGGTATTTTATTTATCCAGTCATCCTAATTCCTCCATATAGCTGACTTTTTTTTGGGCTTTTCTAGCTACGATATTTGAAAATTCTGATTGAAATTGTTTTCCAATTATTTTGCATGTCACCATTACTCTGGACATGCTGGTTATCCTGTCTGTCCTTAAATAAAGATAGACCTGGGTATATGCACTAATGTATCAGTGCTTAGGTCTGTGCCCTGATCTTGTTTAATACAGCAGCACAGACAGCCTGTGAGTGCCCTACAAAAATGGTCTTCCTGAAAGATTTCTTTTCAGTTCTTCACACTGTAAGCTGCAGTTTTCTCTGGATCCTCAAGCTGCCTGCTTCCATTCTGATGTACATATTTTTCTAACCCCCAACAGCACTCTGCCACAGTAACTTGGCCACAGATACCATCTGCTAGCATCTGAAGAGCTGTCTCTTTGCTTCACACAACTTTTCTTGATATTCTTCAGTATATCCTGCCCTTTCTCTCTTCCCTGCCCCACTGTTATTTCTTTATATGGACAACAGATGGGGTTCACCTCTCTCTAAGGAGGAAGGATAGAATAGAATCACAGAATAGTTTGGGTTGGAAGGGACCTTTAAAGGTCATCTACTCCAACCCCCCTGCAGTGAGCAGGGACATCTGCAACTAGATCAGGCTACTCAGAGCCCCGTTCAACCTGACCTGGAATGGTTCCAGGGATGGGGCATCTACCACCTCTCTGGGAAACTTATGCCAGGGTTTCACCACCCTCATTGTCAAAAATTTCTGCCTGAGATCTGGTCTAAAAATACCCTTTTTTAGTTTAAAACCATTATCCCTTGTCCTATTACAAAGGACCTACTAAAAAGTCTGTTCCCATCTTTCTTATAGGCCTCCTTTAAGTCCTGGAAAGCTTCAATAAGGTCTCCCCAGAGCCTTCTGTTTCCAGGCTGAACAACCACTACTCTCTCAGTCTTTCCTCACAGCAGAGCTGTTCCGTCCCTCTGATCATTTTTGTGTCCCTCCTCTGGACCCTTTCCAACAGGTCCATGTTTTTCCTGTGCTGAGGGCTCCAGAGCTGGACGCAGCACTGCAGGGGGGGTCTCACCAGACCAGAGTAGAGGGGCAGAATCACTTCCCTCGCCCTGCTGGCCACATTTCTTTTAATGCAGCCCAGGATATGGTTGGAAAAGGATCTTTGCACAAGAGTAAGCAGGACTCATTGAAAGATCTTTAAGTTAGATTTGAAGGGGGAAAGGTATAAAACCCTGATCTTGCTAGATATAAGCCTGCCAGCACTATGCCAGTGTTTGAGGGACAGTGTGCTAGGGAGTTCCTTTGGTCTGCCATCTCAGTGGATATGGGGGATGGAGATCCAGGAAGTAGAAAAGATGCATGGGTATTGATGGGTTAGAAACCATGGAGGCACCTCAGAATACTCACATAGGAATTTGGGATTCTACCCCCAAAAAGGTGACTGGATCAACAGCCCAACTGACATACATCTACACCACTGCACGCAAGCGTGGGCAACAAACAGGAAGAGCTAGTTGCAATCACAGAAACATGGTGGCATGACATACACAACTGGAGTACTGCAAAGTCTCACAATTCCTAGCTCTTGTTCTCAGGGGGGACCTCAACTTACCAGATGCCTGCTGGAAATACAACACAGTGGAGAGGAAACAGTCTTGGAGGTTCCTGGAGTGTGTGGAAGATAACTTCCTGACACATCTGGTGAGGGATACAACTAGGGAAAGCACTCCACCAGACCTGTTGTTTGCGAACAGAGAGAAACTTGTGGGTGATGTGATGGTTGGAGGCTATCTTGGGCATAGCGATCATGAAATGATAGAATTTTAAATTCTTGGAGAAGTAAGTGTTGTGTTAAGAGGCAGAGCAATTTGGCAGAAACTGAACTCTCTTGTGTTCCAGTCGATCCTCAGATATCAGAGGGACTGGGGGCGGCTGAGCCTAGGTTCTGAGTGATGCCCAAAGTCAGCGTTAGTAGTCCGGTCGTGCCCAACACCTCTGTTGGACTACTACAGGTCCGGATGCACTGCTAACATCACACTACCTGCTCAGCCGGACACCTCCTGAATTAGCACAGCCACACTCAAATGCACAGTCACATTCAGGGACAACACACTCGGCTGAGTCAATCAACAGTGCGATTTATTGAAGCAATAGGTGCACAAATTCTTTTAGATTGCCGGTGATAAATTCACTGTCTGCAAAGCACGTGCAATAAATTAAATATGGCTGGGTTACACACATGTGGGTAATAAAGCAACTCTATAGAGACTCCTAAAGTTCCCAGGGATTCACTCGGGATAGCCGAGTGTTCAAATCTTACCCAAAGGCATCCCGATGCGGGGGAAGAGAGGGCCAGCCCGCTGGCGGATGTTAAAGGTCAGGAACAATGGTATCTTCCCTGACATCCAGCCTTTCTCAAACTATTTTATAGTGTTTTGTTTTGCAGGTGGAGCTTGTATGACTCTAGTCATACATACCTTTATCAGGATTGGTTCAAAATTCTCTCACTTCGCGTTTAAAGGTACAGGCTAGGAAAAATTCAGTGCACACACTCATTGAGGGGTGGTCACACCTTGGGAGGTTGGTAACTTTTGAGATGGGTATGTGTTTTGGTATTATAATTATATTATAATAAGCAAAGTTCACTCTGAGTACAGCATTTCATCAAAAGTTGACAGACTGCTGACCCAGGGCATTGAATGTGCAGCTAATTAATTACATCCTGTACCTTTACGTTCCCTTGTAATCACAGAGCGTGGCCACGATTTTTCCACTCCACTCCACCCTCCATGCAATTTCGCCCAGAGTCAGCACACCAAAGTCCCCTGATGGTGCCAACATCTAGGGTTGCCTAGGGAATTGCCGTGGTATGGACTCATTGTACATTAGCTGCATTCCACCCTGCTTCAATGCTGTTCTTAGAGCGTGAATATAAGTTTAATTTCTAGGTTGCTCCCCAGTAATTATTCCACAGTAAGGAGGCTGGGGTAGCAGAACTGCTACCCTGGACTTCTGGAGGGCAGACATTGGCCTGTTCAGGGACTTGGTTGAGACAGTCCCTTGGGAGGCAGTCCTGAAGGGCAGAGGAGTCCAGGAAGGCTGAACATTCTTCAAGAAGGAAATCTTAAAGGTGCAGGAACAAGTGTGTGCTGAAAGATGAACCAATGGGGAAGATGCCATGGCTGAACAGAAAGTTTTGCTGGAACTCAGGAAGAAAAGGAGAGTTTATGACCTTTGGAAGAAGGGGCAGGCAACTCAGAGTTGACTTGCAAATGTGACTCCTAGCTACAAGAAGGGCCAGAAGGAGGTTCTGGGGAACCACAGGCCAGTCAGCCTGACCTCGGTGCCAGGGAAGGTTATGGAGCAGATGACCTTGAGTGCTATCATGTGGCATGTACAAGACCCGCAGGCAATCAGGCCCAGTCAGCATGGCTTTATGAAAGGCAGATCCTGCTTGACCAACCTGATCCACTTCTGTGACCAGATGATGCACCTAGTGGATGAGGGAAAGGCTGTGGACGTTGTCTACCTGGACTTTAGTAAAGCTTTTGACAGCATCTCCACAGCATTCTCCTGGAGAAACTGGCTGCTCATGGCTTGAAGGGGTTTACTCTTCGCTGAGTAAAGAACTGTCTGGATAGCCAGGCCTGAGGAGGTGTGGTGAATGGAGTTAAACCAGCTGGTGGCTGGTCACAAGTGGTGTTCTCCAGGGCTCAGTATTGGGGCCAGTTCTGTTTAATATCTTTACCAGTGATCTGGATGAACAGATTAAGTACACCCTCAGTAAGTTTGCAGATGACACCAAGTTGGTTTGGTGTTGATCTGCTTGAGGGCAGCAAGGGTCTAGAGAGGGATCTAGACAGGCTGGATTGATGGGCTGAGGTGAACTGTATGAGGTTTAACAAGGCTAAGTTTCAGGTCCCGTGCTTGGGTCACAACAACCCCAGGCAATGTTACAGGCTTGAAGAAAAGGCTGGAGAGCTGCCCAGCAGAAAAGGACCTGAGGGTGCTGGTCGATAGGCAGCTGAATATGAGCCAGCAGTATGCACAGATGGCCAAGGAGGCCAACAGCATCCTGGCCTGTATCAGCACTAGTGTGGCCAGCAGGAGTAAGGAAGTGATCTTCCCCTTGTACTCGGCACTGGTGAGGCCGCACCTCGAATCCTGTGTTCAATGTTGGGCCCCTCACTATAAGAAGGACATTGAGGTGCTGGAGCGTGTCCAGAGAAGGGCAATGAAGATGGTGAGGGGTCTGGAGAACAAGACTTACGAGGAGCAGCTGAGGGAACTGGGGTTGTTCAGTCTGGAGAAGAGGAGGCTGAGGGGAGACCTCATCGCTCTCTACAACTACCTGAAAGGGGGTTGTGGTGAGGTGGGTGTTGGCCTCTTCTCCCAAGTAACCAGCGATAGGACGAGAGGAAATGGCCTCAAGCTGCGCCAGGGGAGGTTTAGATTGGATATTAGGAAAAATTTTTTCAGTGAAAAGGTTGTCAAGCATTGGAACAGGCTGCCCAGGGAAGTAGTTGAGTTCCCATCCTGGGAGGTATTTAAAAGATGTGTAGACGTGGACATAGTTTAGTGCTGGACTTGGCAGGTTTAGTTTAAAGGTTGGACTTGATCTTAAAGGTCTTTTCCAATTGATTCTATGATTAACACTCCTGTACTACTTAAAAATGCTCAGGCTATTGCAGAAAGCAGGTTTCAGTTCTCTCCCTCAGAAGTTACAATCATACATTGTGTTCTGATTCTGACCAATTTCCTTAACACGTCTTGTTCAAACCCATCCTAATGATTGGAAAAGGGCTATGAGTTGTCTCATCGGTTCCAGGCTGCTGTTGCACTACCTCATCTGCAAACTCTATCCCATTCTTGGTTTCTTTCCTTGACAGCTACAGTCAAACAGCAATTTTGGAAAAGACTAAACCTGCTGACATTTGTTTACAAATTCAGCTTCTATGCAGCTTCCAACTCTCCAAACACTTCAGGTGAATATCTTCAAGCTACAAGTGTAAAACATGAAATATATCAATAGGTTTAAATTATGAAAAACTTGGGAGAGATTCACAACATTAATTAACTGGCTTGTTAGTTTTCTGTAATGACATATGTGAATATGGCAGTTATCAATCTTAACGCTCTCTAAAGAATAAATAAAATCAATAGTTAACTGCCCCTTGAGGCTTTTGAGATTTTAAAGAGAAAATAAAATATAAATATATGTGCTCTATTTTAGTTGTCATTTCAATTATCATATTGCCAGTAGTCTCACAGAAGTATCATCCAAATGTACACAATGCAAATACTATAAAGGACTTACTTACAAAACATATAAATGCCTGCTTAAAAGGATTTACAGTGTAAATGGAGTGTAAGCAGTAATTTTGCAAATTGAGGCATCTTCCCTGAGGTTACACACTACCTTCCAGTTGCAAGAAGGTAACCCAGGTTTTGTGAAGCTTAGTCCTGCTCTGTTTCTCCCAAACAAAGCTTCCATACAGGGATCTCTTTTTCCACATGGGTCATTGCTCATATGTTGCTCAGAAGCAGGCAGCTGGACTTCTGACTACAAAGGAATCAGCCTTTGGTCAAACTTCTCCTCTCAGTGGTGGCAGAATGATATCCTACTAAAGCTTTTCCTTCTTTGCATTTTTATAAGGAGAAAGAGACGGGGCATGAAAGAGAAGAAGAGAATTCTTTAAACTGTGTCATCAGCAATATTAATCCATCATATATTTCATTACACATGACTTCCCAAGGAACTACAAATGCATACAATTGAATGACAGTACACCTCTACATAAGCTGTTAATGCAGTCCTGTAATCCAGCTCTTTTTAAAGGTCAGCAGTGCAATCATGAGTAAATGTAGAAATGGAGAAGCATCTGAAAAGGTATGGGGGAACAGCTGTCGTGTCGTGGAAAAACTTGACAAAATTATTAAAGGTTAAAAGTCAGTAACAATATGAGCCTTATCTAGAACCCTGAGCCTGGTCAGTCACATTTACAATGCTCTTAAAAAATCCTATTTTAGTTGATGGCCTAAAAAATAGGCAAGAGACATAGGGTTTTTTCAGCCTCCTCCTCTTCCCTGCAAAAGACACGCTGGTACCATTTTTTTGTTTGTTTGGGTTTTTTTTTTGTTAATCAGTGACTATGTCTCTGTTTCCTGGTATGTGTATGACTTCTGTAGAATACTGTATTTTCCAAGCTGTATATTGCACCAGCACAACACAGCCTTTTCCTAAACAATGGGTTCTGATAGAAGCTCTTGTCCCCAAATGCTTCACCCAGCAGAATGAGACAGACAGCAGCATGAAACAAAACAATGTATAAACACAATGTACCCAGAATTAATTAAGTATTTAGTTGTATGATAAACAACAGAGGAAAATTATGAGGGATAGACAAGGGGGGAAAAGCATATGGTTTTGGATGACATTTTAATAGAGATGAGGAAAAGTGACATAAGAAGTTATTCTATTATTATTTTGGCATTTGTTTTAGAATATGACCTGGGGAACTAAACATGCCTGAAGCTGCACCCTATTAATGCTATAGGAAGAAAATAATTAAAGTAGATATCCCAAGTCATTCAACTCCTTGCAATAGAATCTGACTACATAAAAGACTTTTGATCCAGGAGGATGCACAAAAAATTATTTACCACTAGAACAGAGTTTCCTGTAACAGTAAAAACAAATAACGAAACATAGGACCATTGTTAAAGTAAATCAAAGACATAGTAATTATAAACAAAAATATGCACCGTTCTACAAAGCATGGCCAGATTAAGATCACTGAAGGTATTTATGGTGCTGCTGTTAAAAATTCAGAGGAACAGAGACTCCAGAATGAGCACAACCTGTGCTACAAACTACAGGGCAAAATGTTTGGAGGGGTAATACAGGAGTAAAGCAACTTTCTAAAGGGAAAATAAGAAAATATAGTAGAGTTGGGGTTTATATTACAAAGTTGTAACTCTATCTGTGTTAGCCTCTGTTGCCTGTTCTTGTGAGTCTCAGTGATTTTTAAATACCTGCTTCATGGAGATAAGGTTAATTTTACTACAGAATTACCCATGTCTCTCTAGGTACTACAAAGAGCTGATAACTCAGATGTATAAATTTGTACCTGATTAGCTAAATCCCAGTAGATACCTCCTGACTCTTACCTTGATATTCTGCCAGACGGCCAAACAGCCTTTCAAAAGTATCTGTACAAAATCAAAACCACTCCAGCACTAGAATTCCCCTGCAGAAGCATGAGGAAAAGTAAGAGTCTTGTACTTAAATCCTTTACAGACAGCATGATGCATATCTGTGTACTTAGCCTAACCCCCCCTGCCTTGAGCAGGGACATCTTCAACTAGATGAGGTTGCTCAGAGCCCTGTCCAACCTGACCTGGAATGGTTCCAGGGATGAGGCATCCACCACCTCCCTGGGCAGCCTGTGCCAGTCGTTCACCACCCTCATTGTCAAAATTTTCTTCTTATATCAAATCTAAACCTACCCTCTTTCAGTTTAAAACCATTACCCCTTGTCCTATTGCAATAGGACCTGCTGAACGGTCTGTCCCCATGTTTCTTATAAGTCTCTTTAAGTACTGAAAGGCTGCAACAAGGTCTCCCCAGAGCTGTACTGAAAATAAAGCCCCCTTTAAGTACTGAAAGCATGCTGTAAAGTGACTTTAGCACGAGAACTTCCAACACTGAGTTCACTTTTAAATGCATTTCCATGATGTGTCTGTGGCATGTGTTAATTTGAGTGAGGGAACAGATTTGTGGGAGAGTGCAGTAGCTGAGAGGGAACAATATATTAAAGTTTTGATTGATGTGTGGCAGGCTGCCTATTAATACGGTATGTATGTACATGTTAGCTGCACGCACCATGATTGCTTTGAGATAAATGAACAAATGATGCCAATGTGTATCAGTACGTATTTGCAATGCTCATGCTCTTCACAGAGTGTTCTGCAAGGCTGACAGGCTGAAATTCATTCATAAGTGTGCATATTGACAGGGATAGAATAGGAACATCACACAGACAAAAAACAATACCATCTGTTATACCCAACTTGGAAGGTAACAAACAGAAGAAAAACTGGGTGCCTAATGATTCAGTGACAACATGGTTAGTAAATATAGAGGCTACCATTGCAGCCATCTCTGTCTGGGTCTTGGGTGCCTTTCATTGTCAGTGGAAAAATATAATTCACTCATACGCACCGTGCCTTAGATGTCCTTCTTGTCTAAAAGAAGAAAAATAAGTCGGTAAGTACCTATAGTTAGTGAGATGAGTGTCATCCCTGTATGCATATGTCACGGTTTAACCCCAGCCAGAAACTAAGCCCCACACAGATGCTCACTCACCCCCCCCATCAGGATGGAGGAGATAATCAGAAGGTTAAAAGTGAGAAAACTCATGGGTTGAGATAAAGACAGTTTAACAGGGAAAGCAAAAGCCGCGCACACAAGCAAAGCACAACAAGGAATCCATTCCCCACTCCCCATGGGCAGGCAGGGGTTCAGCCATCTCCAGGGAAGCAGGGCTGCATCACGCGTAACGGTGACTTGGGAAGACAAACACTATCACTCCAAACATTCCCTCCTTCCTTCTTCTTCCCCAGCTTTATATACTGAGCATGTCATATGGTATGGAATATCCCTTTGGTCAGTTGGGGTCAGCTGTCCTGGCTGTGCCCCCACCCCACTTCTTGTGCGCCTCCAGCCTTCTCACTGGTGGGGCGGTGTGAGAAGCAGAAAAGACCTTGACTCTGTGTAAGCACTGCTCAGCAATAATAAAAATCACCTCTGTATTATCAAACTCTGTTTTCAGCACAAATCCAAAACACAGCCCCATATCAGCTACTGTGAAGAAAATTAGCTCTATCCCAGCCAAAACGGGCACAACATATTCTGTTTTGAGGAAGAGCAAGGTTGATCTCAAAACTTCTGAACGGACAGGACAGAGCAATCAACCGATTTCAGTGGTTGATAATATTATTTTCGATGGGCAAAAGGACCTTTCCTCCTGAGCGGAAACCTGTCCTAAACTACAGACTTTAGGGACGGTAAGCCTAATTCTTACGTTTATGCAGACTTACGCTGATACAGTTCCATTTCTTTTAGTACCACTGAATGAAGGGTGCAGATAAACACCTTACAGAGGTGTTACTGTCAGAAAGCACAACGTGTAGCAAGCTGTCCTACTGAGCAAGCGTGATGACATGAACCCATTTTAGAAAAAAAAATATCATCTCTTGGAAGTGTGTGACCACAACCCTGCACTGCCTGTTTTGAACACAACCTTCAGTAATTACTTTGCTCAGAGTGATTGCTCCCAACAATGTGAGGATAGAGTAGCCATCAGTTTAGGTCTGTAGAGTTGTGGGGTTCATGCTCTGAACAGCCAAATTATAGTAATTGCTTGTACCTGCCAAAATAGCCTGGGATGCTCCTAATTAGTGGAGTTTGCAGCACTCCTGTACAGTAACATCCCAGCAGCGTGCTGTCATTGTGATTTGGAGAAAAATGATGAGAGGCAGAGAAGACAAAAAGAAACCTGAAATTCAGTATGTTTTTCAAAGTCATGTCAGTGAGATTTCTCAAATGAAAACAGAACCATCAAAACCATGGCAAGTTCAACAAAGTGTAATAACAGTGGTAACAACTGTAATTTGAAATAACAATTTATATTCTCATTAGATCATTAAAAAAAGCCTAAAAACTTTAAAATAGGATGTCCCTAACAATTTCTGACTATTCCAGGAATACAATTATATTGATATATCGCTTCCTGCTTTTAATCAGACTCTTCCAGGCTCTTGCATCAGCACTGTGTGCATACATATGACTTTCTCCATGAAATCATTTTCCTTGCAACAGACAGAAGGAAGTTTTCATCGTCAGGAGCCCAGAAAATAAGAGAAAGTTTTAATCAGAAAAAACCTCACAAATCTTTAAGCCATTTAACCAGATGAAAGTGGTGTCAGTCTTTGCAGTATTGGATTTTTAACACCAGGTGGTACTCTCTGAAGGTATAAATTGCAGTACCACATGACTTCTTAGGTGGTTGTTTCAAAGTAATCAAGATGTATTTGTTTTTATAAAACCTATATGAAAATGATTGCCTAAGGTTCAGTTTCTTTTCTTAGAATAAGAAAGTACTTGGAAGAAAGAAAACAGATCTCCTTTTTTAATGTTTTGACAGTGTTCAGATTTATTAATGTCTTATTAAGAAACATACTTGCTTTTCAGCATTTGAACATTCAGAGGTGAAGAAAGCAATTTTTAATGTGTTTTTAACCTCTGGGTTTAGTTGTGTCTGCATAATTGTGAATTGCTGGATGTTAGCTGGTGGTTCTTCAGCGTTAGTGTGATTCATAAGAATTTCCAGTGAAGCAAATGGGAATTGAATAGTAAAGGTGTAAGACCAAAATTATATTGGGTCTGCCACTACATTTCCTTAAGTTACATTACCAAACATGGCTTTGCTGAGTTATACAGTTTGAGATTCAGTACTTAACTCTGCACTTAGATTTTGACATTCGTCTAACACAAGGGGAAGAGTAAGTTTCCAAATAGTGATAGTGTAATTAAAAAAATATGTTTATAAATAGTAGCGTTCACAGTTTTATGGGACTGTTACTCCAATTGCAATTAAGGACGGCTCATGAGTAAATAACAGGTAATTATTAGACTAAATAAGCTAAATTACTCTTTGTATTGTGTTAGGAGACTAAAGGGGAAAAAAGATAAAGCAGGCAAAGTTGAAAACATCTGAAAGGATCTAGTAAACACAGAAATAATTGACAGAGTTATTAAGTGCTCAGCTGAAACTTTGATGAATTACACATACAGTTTTCATTTTCTGAATTAAAAAGGAAAGAAGATAGACATTCTATCAAAATAAAAGCAAACAAACGAAAAACCCCCACCAAAAATACATGGAGTAGGATTTAGAGAATAGGATCTAGAGAAAGTCTCTGCAAGGTCCCTTCAAAAAAACCTGCAAGGGTTTTTTTCCCTTCTTTTTTTTTTTTTTTTTGCCAAATACACAACACCAGGCATTCAGCAAGACTCTTTTCAGTGTCTTAACTGGTTTTGTTTCATAACCTGAATTATAATTTGTTGCTGAGGAACATACAGCATTTGTTAACTTTGTTGCTGACAGTTGTAGTGCATTCAGTAAGGATTTTGCTTATTTAGAATCACAGAAACATTAAGGTCGGAAAAGACCTTTAAGACCACCAAGTCCAACCATCAACCCAACGCCACCATGCCCACTAAACTACGTCCTGAAGTGCCACCTCTGTACGTTTTTTGAACACAAAAGGTGTAATTAATGCACCTTTACACAAGGTCTTCATTTACATCATATGATTAAGTTCTCAACTTTTTTTTTCAAAGATCATGTCTTTCCACGTCTTTAGATGTAACTGTCTATATTTTCAGCCTGAAAGTTATAAATCTATACAAGTAGTTACTTAGGAGCACGTTTCTGAGGCAAAAAAAAGTATTACAAATGCATCAGGGTTAAGGTAAAAGTTAATGTACTCATCCTCTTTGGAATGATCAGTCACTCCGCACCTCCCCATAGCACAGTAATGGCATGAGACTGCTAGAAAAATGTGAGCTGCATAGGACAGTAACCATTTTTCTTGTCTTTGGTTGATTATCTTTATGAAAGTTGAACTCTTGAGCATGTGTGAATACTCCATCATTACCTGTAAAGTGTTCTTTGTTTTGTTTCTAACATATTAATGATAGCATTATGCACAACAGGTAACATCTGACTTTCCTATCTGCATTTGCCAGTTGAAGTATCTATAACTAAAATGTGGAGGTGTGGAAACGGAGGAGAAAAAAGGGGACTTGTAACAGAAACTCCTGAATGAAATATTTACTTATCTTGAAAAAATATCTAATCTACTCCAAAATTATTGTAGTAGTGTAAAATATCAACCCATCAAATGCTAGAAAGTGACTGAAAGGAAAACTTCAAATTCCTCCTCCCTTTCTCTTGGTAGTAAATATTAAGCATTTGGTTTATGTTGCTATCAGTTACGTAAATGAAGGACTTCAGAGATGTAAACATATACGAGCACGTACATTTTAGTAGTCTAGTAATATAATATTAATTAAGCTGGCATTGTAATGCATGTCAACAATCACAGCAGCTTCAATGGAGAGCCTTATTTCAAGAGATATTGAAAGAACACCAAGGTGGCCGCCACAGATTAGCAGTACTGACATTAGCAAATGGACATTGTGGGCTCAGGTAGGAAAACGTAGTTTATTAATTAGAGTAATGATAATGCTGTTAGCTCCCTGTGGTAGCTAATTATAGGTGCCAGATAAGGTTGATGCATTTAAAGGTCTGTTGCTATTTTCTATTACAGTCCCAGAATATACAGCTGCACTGTATGAAAAATGTTTAAAATGAGAAAACGGGTCTTTAAAACAGATCTGCATAACTCTGAAGCAGAATTTAACAAATGTATTCTAAAAGATAGTATAAGATCTTTATAAATTAGCGTAACTGTTCCCAAAAGGGCTATGAATCTCTAAAACTAAACATTACTGGAACACAAACTAGCCACAAATCCTTAGCAGAGAAAATAAGACAGGGACTGATTAATATTCAAGGAAGAACAATTTGCCTCAGTTTGCTGTGCTAATCACAGAATCACAGAATTGTTGAGGGTGGAGGGCACTTCTGGAGATCATCCAGTCCAAACCCATGTTCAAAGCATGCTCAGCCAGAGCAGGTTTCCCAGGCCCATGTGCAGGCAGGCTTTGCTTATCTCCAAGGGTAGAGACCCCACAACTTTGCTGGGAAATCTCTTCCAGTGGTCAATCACACTTGCAATAAAAAGAAGTTTTTCATATGTTCAAAGAGTTTCTTGTATTTAAATTTGTATCCATGCAGAAATGATGAAAATGTGAGTTCTTCTCTTCAGGCTTGTTCTCATACCAACAGCTTTCTGACACTCAGACTCTTGCAATAAAGTATTAACAATTTTCTCTGCAACCTTAGGAAAAACCTTTAACTTTTTAGCCCATCTGAAGCCTAGTCCTCTCAGGAACTCCTGACCTCTGTTCATATTATGAACACACTTCTTCACTATGAGGGTGGTGAGACACTAGAACAGGTTGCCCAGAGCAGTTGTGGATGCCCTACCCCTGGAAGTGTTCGAGGCCAGGTTGGATGGCAACCTGATCTGGTAGAAAGTGTCCCTGCCCATGGCAGGTGACTTGGAACTAGATGATCTTTAGTGTCCCTTCCAACCCAAACCATTCTATGATTCTATGATTCTACTACCACCTTCCTCCTTACTATATTTTCCCAAACTTTACCTTCCAGAGATCCTCTTCCACCTGGGCATCTTCTATTGCCTTTATGAAGAGGAGGAAGTTTCCTCTCTTCAGTCCTTCCATCTGGCCAGAGTGAAGCAGGTGAGAGAAAGCAGACAGTTCTTTGCTGCACAGTCACAGCCTGACAACAAGGCCTTCCTAACACAACGTTACACTGTTTGCAGCAAGGAGCAAATGAACATAAACCTTTCAGGTTGCTATATGATAAAGAAGTAATGCCTTTGACACCTCTGATTTAGCACGCTGAATACTTTGAGTGAATACTTGGATAATTTGTGATGTTGAAGCACAACACATCATCTAATCCTCTCTGGACCCCTTGGAGTACATACTTTAAAACATCTTGATTTTGCTGTGAAAGACGTGAGTTGGCATTATTTCTGAGAGTGTTTTTGTTTAAATGGCGTTGTATCAAGCCATTCCTCTGTTGACATTTTACAAGAAATAAATGAAAGTGGATTGAGCTATTAGATTATTGAAAAGAAAAACAAATTTATAAGAAAAGATAGCATATGAATTTATGAGAAATTAAAAACATAACTTATGCATGTATGAGCACCAAGAACCCTTGGCACAATAGACAATAATGTTTCAAAGAAGTTCTCATTGTCTACTTTGTCAATCATGTGCATGGTGAAGAGTTCCTAAGTAGTCATTGACTTGATAGCAGCTTCAAGAGAGTCTATTTGGTCAACAATTTATGTTCCTGTAGATCTGCATAATAAAACATAAAAGCTTCCTAGGAAATGCTAGAATCTATTGGGTCAACCATCATATAATTCTTCCACATGGGATTCATTTCATTTTAAACTGTCCTAAATTCCTTTCTGAGTGAGTGTGAATAGGTTTATGCATTAATTTATTTTTAATTTTTCCTGAACCAATTTCTGAGAGAAAGGAGGTAAGATGTTAAAGCACCACAAAACATTAAATTACTTCCCTTTTTCATTCAGTTTCTCATAAAGAGAAACCGAATAAATAAATAAATAAATAAATAAATAAACAAACAAAATTCATTCAGTTCTCATAAAGCACTAGTGCTTTTCAGGTGTACAAGTACTAGGACTGATGTTCATGCGGCAGAGAATGGCAAGAAAAAACACTTTAAAAGACGACTGAAAAGAATTATATTAGTTGCAAATGAATAGCAATAAAAATTGAATTGCATTCAAACCTTCTCTGTGTAATAGGATGTTAAGCACAAATAACAGCAGAAAACAGAAGAGGTAATTTGAGCTCTTTAAGGTGGGCAGTGGAAAATGGCGGAAGAAACACAAATGTACAAAGATTTTTGTAACTGGGGCTAGGATGAAGAAATTCTGAGGAGAACAACCAAACACTATGGCAGAAAGAAGTTATATCATGTGTTTGGTGACTACATCTGAAAATAAATAAATTTCATGAACTGCAGAAGCCTTTACACTTGTTAGAGTAGTGAGAGTAGTCATAGAATCATAGAATGGTTTGGGTTGGAAGGGACCTTTAAAGGTCAG
This sequence comes from Phaethon aethereus, assembly GCF_964289735.1. Taxonomy (NCBI): domain Eukaryota; kingdom Metazoa; phylum Chordata; class Aves; order Phaethontiformes; family Phaethontidae; genus Phaethon; species Phaethon aethereus. Next base: position 217,149,069 of record NC_138575.1, read on the forward strand.
CTAGTTCCAACTCCCTTGCCGTGGGCAGGGAAACTTTCCACTAGACCAGGTTACTCAGAGCCCTGTCCAACCTGGCCTTGAACATTTCCAGGGATGGGACATCCACAACTGCTCTGGGCAACTTGTTCCAGTGTCTCATAGCCCTGACCATAAAAAATACCTTCCTTATGTCCAGACTACCCTCTTCCAGTTTAAAACTGGTGCCCCTTGTGCTGTCACTACAGGCCCTGCTAAAAGGTCTGTCATCATTTGGGCCCCTCACTACAAGAAGGATGTTGAGGTGCTGGAGCGTGTCCAGAGAAGGGCAACGAAGCTGGTGAGGGGTCTGGAGCACAAGTCTTATGAGGAGCGGCTGAGGGAACTGGGGTTGTTCAGTCTGGAGAAGAGGAGGCTGAGGGGAGACCTTATCGCTCTCTACAACTCCCTGAAAGGGGGTTGTGGCGACGAGGGTGTTGGTCTCTTCTCCCAAGTAACTAGTGATAGGATGAGAGGAAATGGCTTCAAGTTGCGCCAGGGGAGGTTTAGATTGGATATTAGGAAAAATTTCTTCACTGAGAGGGTGGTCAGGCATTGGAACAGGCTGCCCAGGGAGGTGGTTCTGGAAGTGTTCAAAAAACGTGTGGATGTGGCGCTTCAGGACATGGTTTAGGGGACACGGTGGTGCTGGATTAATGGTTGGACTTGATGATCTTGAAGGTCCTTTCCAACCTTAGTGATTCTGTGAATCTGTGATTCTGTGATCTTTCTTATAAGCTGCCTTTATATATTGAAAGACCATGATAAGGTCTCCCCAGAGCCTTCTCTTCTCCACACTGAACAACCCCAACCCTCTCAGCCTGTCCTCATAGGAGAAATGTTCCATCCCTCTGACCATTTTCATGGCCCTCTTCTGGACCTGGTCTGACAGGTCCATGTCTTGTACTGGGGACCTCAGAATTGGACGCAGTACTGCAGGTGAGGTCTCAGCAGAGTGCAGTAGAGGGCAGAATCATCTCCCTTGACCTGCTGACCATGTTTCCTTTGATGTTGCCCAGGATTTGATTGGCCTTCTGGGCTGCCAGTACACATTGCTGGCTCATATTCAATTTTTCATCCACCAACATCTCCACGTCCTTCTCCACAGGGCTTTTCTTAATCCATTCATTCCCCATCCTGTATTGAAATGGGGATTCCACTAATCCAGGTGTAGAACCTTGCATTTAGCATTGTTAAACTTCCTGAGCTTCTGGATAGTCCCCCTCCCATCCAGTACCAACTTTTATATGTGCCTCTGAGAGGATCTAATGTTGGCCAGAAGCTGTCCCTTAGTGAGGATGCGTGCTGAGCATAGGGCACAACTTCATATGCAAGGCCTGGTTGTGTCCTGATATGGCCAACATCTCTCCATGAAGGAGAGTCAATCTCTAGTAATCTACAGTTTGCGTTGTATTGTTAAACTAATCAAACTGAAAGTTAGTCATTAGTTACGTATAAAGATATCCCCATTAAATAAGCTGAGAAAAGGGGAAATTAGAAATTTGTGAGGCTTGACCTAACTCAGAATCACAGAATCACAGAATCACTAGGTTGGAAAGGACCTTCAAGATCATCAAGTCCAACCATTAATCCAGCGCCACCATGTCCCCTAAACCATGTCCTGAAGCGCCACATCCACATGTTTTTTGAACACTTCCAGAGATGGCGACTCCACCACCTCCCTGGGCAGCCTGTTCCAATGTCTGACCACCCTCTCAGTGAAGAAATTTTTCCTAATATCCAATCTAAACCTCCCCTGGCGCAACTTGAGGCCATTTCCTCTTGTCCTATCACTAGTTACTTGGGAGAAGAGACCAACACCCTTGTCGCCACAACCCCCTTTCAGGTAGTTGTAGAGAGCGATAAGGTCTCCCCTCAGCCTCCTCTTCTCCAGCCTAAACAACCCCAGTTCCTCAGCCGCTCCTCATCAGACTTGTGCTCCAGACCCCTCACCAGCTTCGTTGCCCTTCTCTGGACACGCTCCAGCACCTCAATTTCCTTCTTGTAGGGAGGGGCCCAATGCTGAACACAGCATTCAAGCTGCGGCCTCACCAGTGCCGAGTACAGAGGCACGATCACTTCCCTACTCCTGCTGGCCACACTATTCCTGATACAGGCCAGGATGCTGTTGGCCTTCTTAGCCACCTGGGCACACTGCCGGCTCATGTTCAGCTGGCTGTCAGCCAGCACCCCCAGGTCCCTTTCCACCAGGCAGCTCTCCAGCCACTCCTCCCCAAGCCTGTAGTGTTGCATGGGGTTGTTGTGGCCAAAGTGCAGGACCCTGCACTTGGCCTTATTAAACCTCATACAGTTGGCCTCTGCCCATCGATCCAGCCTGTCCAGATCCCTCTGCAGAGTCCTCCTACCCTCCAGCACATCAACACTCCCACCCAACTTGGTGTCATCTGCAAACTTACTGAGGGAACACTCGATTCCCTCATCCAGATCATCTATAAAGATATTGAATAAGACCGGCCCCAGAACCGAGCCCTGGGGAACACCGCTTGTGACTGGCCGCCAGCCGGATTTAACGCTGTTCACCACAACTCTCTGGGCTCGGCCATCCAGCCAGTTCCTCACCCAGCGAAGAGTAAACCCGTCTAAGCCACGAGCCACCAGTTTCTCCAGGAGAATGCTGTGGGAGACGCTGTCAAAGGCTTTACTGAAGTCCAGGTAGACAACGTCCACAGTCTTTCCCTCATCCACTAGGCGGGTCACCTGGTCATAGAAGGAGATCAGGTTGGTCAAGCAGGACCTGCCTTTCATGAACCCATGCTGGCTGGGCCTGATCCCTTGGTTGTCCTGCAGATGCCCTGTGAGCACTCTCAAGACCAACTGCTCCATAATCTTCCCTGGTACAGAGGTCAGACTGACAGGCCTGTAGTTCCCAGGATCCTCCTTCCGGCCTTTCTTGTAGACGGGCGTCACATTGGCAAGCCTTCCTCCTGAAAACTCCTGAAAAGTTTTATTGGATCCTAATTTGAACAAGAATGAAAATGCTATTAAGGCTCTCCAGAGGTTACTAAGTCCCTCCTGGTGTATCCAACTTTTTTTCCTTTAGTAATCTTTGAATAGAAATGGCTCACCTGAAGTATCTCCCAGGTATGCTATGCATGGAAGAGTTGCCTTTATGAAATGCCTAAGAGAATTGGGTAGGAAACAGTAGGGGAGGAAGTGCTCCTTGGCAGCAAAACATAAACTCCGTACTTGCCATAAGGATCTAGAAAAAATAACTAAGAAGCAAACAAACATAATTTATTAAAGAAAAAATCTTACTAAAATACTGGAGTGATAAATAAAACTATTTTCCACACAATATTTTCCTTTGAAAAGTATCAGTCAGCTGTAACATCTACAAAAATTTGACATGCCTATCTGTAAACCTAGGAAGTAAGGCTTTGATGCAACAACCACTCAGCTTCTCTTTATTCAGACATGATTAGCAAGACACAGAGGTTTAGATCTATGTTTTATATACTTTCTGATGACATAGCTAAGGGTTAAGTGCCTATGTGGGGACATATTATGTGTTATTAACAGAGTCACAGTCAACAAATTCTTGTGACAGAAAGCAGAGACAATGGTTATGGAATCAACTGTGAACGTTTATATGAATGGAATAAAAGGTGTTTAGAAACAAGAGAAGAGGTAGTAGGACACCTGGCATGCCTTACAGACCACCTAGAAGTATGAATGTTAAAGAAACAAAAAGAGTTGCAGTGAAGGTTAGGGTGATGGAGCAAAGAGGAAACATTGATGGCCAGGAGAATGGAAAAAAAATATACACCATTTTTCATTAATGGAACATAATAGGGTGGGGGAGAGCACTGTTGACTTAACTATTTCAAACTAGGAAAAGAAAGCCTTAAGCTCATAGACCGGAGAGAACCGTTCAGTGTTGTCTGGGGAATATAGTACATGTTCTTTTTTTTTGTTTGTTTTTTCTTCTAGTCTTGTGATCCTAGATCATTCAGAGCTTTGTAAGTTCAGCCTTTTTTATGAACTCAAAATCCAAGGATCATCCCAAATTGCTTTAGGCAATTTTAACCTGAGGTTAAAACAGGCTGTTCTGAGACACTCAGGTGTGGCAGAGAATAAACCACTCTGCAGTAAGGGTCGATGCTCAATGCTACTTGATAAATAATTCCGGTTATCTGGACATGTGCGGTAGCAGCCATTTCAACATACCTGTGGCTTTACGGGTGGAGAGCTAGGTGCCCGACTATGTAAAAATCTCAGATATAAGGATGACTTTCACGAAGGCAGCTGAAGGTAGGAGCAGAGTTGGGTTTTGTGTAGATAGTTGAATGTTGCTTTTCAGATGTGTTACTTGTGGGAGGTGTGGGGCTCCAAGCAAAAAATACTTGAAACGTTCCAGGCTTGGGAATGAGATTTAATTGACACTTTAAAAAGAACCCAAGTTCACTTCCTAAGACAAAATGCAAAATACCCCACTTTAGTTGCATACCCAATGAGGTAGCAATTCTTTGTATTGCTGAGAGAAAAACACATCCTTTATCAAGTGCAGAGTTAGCAAACGTATCTTGAATTTTGTCCATTTCCTGGTTTCAGCCAGGATAGAACGGCTGCATGGTGCTTAGTTGCTGGCTGGGGTTAAACCATGACAGTCCAATAACTTAGTGAATGATACCCAGTAGTCAAGGCAAATCACAGAATAGTTTGGGTTGGAAGGGACATTTAAAAGTCATCTAGTCCAACCCCCTTCAGTGAGCAGGGACATTTTCAACTAGGCTGCTCAGAGCCCCGTCCAGCCTGACCTGGAACGGTTCCTGGGATGGGGCATCTATCACCTCTCTGGGCAACCTGTGCCTGTGGTTCATCACCCTCATTGTCAAAAATTTCTTCCTTAGATCTAGTTTGAATCTACCTCCTTCAGTTCAAAACCATGACCCCTTGTCCTGTAACAATAAGCTCTGCTAAATTGTCAGTCCCCATCTTTCTTCTAAGCCCCCTTTAAGCACTGGCAGGCTGAAATAAGGTCTCCCCAGAGCCTCCTCTTCTCCAGGCTGAATAACTCCAACTCTCTCAGCCTGTCCTCATAGAGGAGGTGTTGATCACTCCAAAAATTTTTGTAGCCCTCACCTGGACTCCCTCCAGAAGGAAATGAAACCTTCTGACATTTTCCCAGTGATGAGAATGTTTTTTACACTTTCACAGCTATAGCTTTCCTCTTTTTTAAGGCTAACAAAAAGTAAGTGGCAGAGAAGGACAAATATACAGCAGACATGAAATTTGCATGGAAAATACTGGAATGGAAGGAAAGCAGAGCTGACTTTTATTTGATGCAGCTGCTGAGTTATTCAAGGACATTGCCCTCTGGCTGCACTGTCATCAGATACCTTTGAAAGATCCCTGGGGTGAATGACAGAGTGGGTCAAGAATGACCCAGCTCAATTCCCTTTTTATTGTTTCTCAGTGTAATCTGATTATCTGGTGCTACCATGTGTCAAAGTGACATTGTTTGACAACTGCATCATATTCACATGAGCACAGGACTGTGTAAGGAAAAATATGTGCTTCATTCAATGTTTTTAACCTGCCTTGGGGATTGCATTGATTTTTTTTTTGTTGTTTTTTAATCTTCCTCTTTCTCTACCAATGGAAGTAACTAGTAACTTGAATAGAATCATAAAATAGTTTGTGTTGGGAGGAGCCTTTAAAGGTCATCTAGTCCAACTCCCCCTGCAATGAGCAGGGACATCTTTAACTAGATCAGGTCATTCAGAACCCTGTCCAACCTGGCCTTGAATAATTCCAGGGATGGGGCATCCACAACTGCTCTGGGAAACCTATTCCAGTGCCTCACCACCCTCATAGTGAAGAATTTCTTCCTTATAACTAATCTAAATTGACTCTCTTTCAGTTTAAAGCTGGTGCCTCTTGTTCTGTCACTACATGCTCTTGTAAAAAGTCCCTCTCCAGCTTTCTTGTAATCCCCATTTAAGTCCTGGCAGCTGCAGGAAGGTCTCCCTGGAGCTTTCTCTTCTCCAGGCTGAACCCCCCCATCTCTCCCAGCCTCTCCTCCCAGCAGAGCTGTTCCAGCCCTCGGAGCATTGCTGGGGCCTCCTCTGGCCCCGCTCCAGCAGGTCCATGTCTCTCCTGTGCCGAGGGCTCCAGAGCTGGATGCAGCACTGCAGGGGGGTCTCCCCAGAGCGGGGCAGAGGGGCAGAATCCCCTCCCTCGCCCTGCTGGCCACGCGGCTTTGGGTGCAGCCTGGGAGACCGTTGGCCTTCTGGGCTGCGGGCACACGTTGCTGGGTCATGTTCACCTTACCAGCCAACATGTAGCTCTAATTAAACACCATACTGGGAACATATGACTTGTCAAGTAACTGGGTAACTGGTACAGTTATTGCCTGAAGTTGGGAATTCACGGGGTTATGATGCCTGAAAAATCTATCCTTAATTTTCATGTTTGACTACTTGTTTGCCAGTGGATGTGGAATCTACTAGAAGAGTGAGAATATGGATTATCTATTAATTAAAGACAGCTTTGAAATGAGTGATTATGTTCTAGCAAGACCATGCAATATTGGCAGTATTTTTATGACTGCGGAATAATTTATAAACTGTTTTTACCCAGCAGGCATTCATTTAAAGTTCTTTGCAATGATGAGATTACTATTTTCTTTTAGTGCAGGACAAAGAACTCATGGAGCAGAGGGAATGGGTTCAAGGAAGAGGAGCTATTTTAAGAGAACAGTCAGAAGCTGCTGCCGGCTCAGGCCCAGAAATCCAATACAGAGCATAAATTATTTATCTGCAGCCACTTAATCAGGGACATGCTGGAAGAGGCACCCAAGAAGCAGCAAGGTGTTATGAGACTTACTGTCAACATTTCCGTTAATAGACTATCTCTCAAATTGTGCCCCAGCATGTGTGTTGGCTACTGTACTGCTGGAGGCGATGTCTTTCAGATGAGATGGAAAATGAGGTTCTGACTACATGTGGTCACTAATGATCCCATGCCAGCCCCTGTAAGAGCAGGAGATAACCCAGGTGTCCTGGAAGAACTTCGGTTCAGATAATTACATTTTGCTGATCTAAGTTTCAGTTGTGGTTTCAATTAAATATGATATTCTTAACTTGCTGTACTAACCTGCTGTGTAGGTTCACTGTTTATAGATAAGCTACTCCCATTTCGGGGAGGCGTGAGTGTTTATGTTTAGGATAAAAGTTCTTGACGTGAGAACAGTGCCATTTTTACTGTTACAAGGACACGTTCATTGACATTTTGAAGAGTGGGATGAGAAAGACAGTGGGCCACCAATGCAAAATGAAAAGGGGAAAATTCTAGTAAATTAAGATTGACTTCTTTTCCAACAAGCTAATAAAATAAAATATGGCATGAGTTAAAAAACGCTGCCAGACCATGAAAAAACAGAATGTGTGTCAGTGAGGGAAAAAGAGCTTAAGCAAGCTTCTAATCTGCCAGGTATAATTCTAGCTTGTATTTCTAATTTAAATCATCTGAGCCCTGGGCAGGCAATGTGATAACACCATGGCAAAAAATAAGTGAATAAAAATAATAAATCAGGTATTTGCCTTCCTTGCAAACACATGACAGAATCCTAAATACAATTTAGCAGAGCCCTGAAAGTGGCCAGAAAGGCTGAATCATGACAAATTCTGTTAAACTTTAATCAGCACATGTGAACGGTGTGGTGGTATTTGCTTGAATTTCATGCTGAGAGGTGAGATCTGTGCTCACATGTGCAACTCCTTAGCTGTCTCTTAAATTGGTGTCTTCAGTTTGGAAAAACAGCTAATAATAGTTTTGTCAAAACCCTTAAGGTACATAACAGACAAAAAGAAATAGACACCACAGTACTGCCAAGGAGACCAAAAGGCATCAGCAGTAAATTAGATCGAGCAGTAGCTTGTAGTGTGACACTACAGAAAACATGATTGAGAGCTGTGTATACAGTGGTGTCACGTCCTTCATCAGGTTTCTTTGGGTTTCTCTGGGTAGTACTTTGCATCTGAAATACTGTGTATAGACTGTTCCTGTCAATAACCGGTGGGGGAACCAAACAATAAAACAAAAAAACGTTAATCAAATTGACAGCTGTTCATGGAAGGGGCTGGAAACAGTAAATGATTTAGAGGCTGAAATGACTGAATAATGAGGAGTGATTAGAAAGATACTTTATGACTAAACATTTAATTTTGATGATGGAGGTCAACAGGAGTTTCATCATTAACTGTGAAGGAAGATGTATCAACCCTCAGGAGAAGGATATTAACCATTATTTTTACCATCATCTTACCAGATATTATTTTGACATTTATGAACTATAAGCAAAAAAACAGATTTTGACACGAGGTCTGTATTTGGAAGAAAAGAGAGAAGACTCTTGTTCAAAAGAAAATCTTGCCAACGGCATTTCCCAAGGAAGGTGGTGGAAACCCAGGTCAATATGTGGGTAAACTACAGCAGTCTGGGCACTGAGAAGCAAGTAACAAAGGTGAAACTTGCAGTGACTAGCTGGTCAGACAAGACTGGATT